>NC_048440.1:21336496-21561496 GCF_004353265.1 Vitis riparia
GAAAAATTTAAAAAATTAGAGTATGTTTAGTGGCGGTTTTCAAAAATAGTTTTTTATTTAAAAAATAAAAAATAAAAAACACGTTTTAGTTGTTTTTATTATTTTTTATAATTATTTTAAAAAATAATTATATAAATATGTATAATGATTAAAAATAAAGTTTTAGAGGTAAAAATTATTTTTAAAAATATTTTAGGTTTTCAAATATATTTTTGTTTAATAAAACATTAGAAAATAATTTTTTAAAATTGTTCTTATAAAACTAATTCCGAAAATGAGCCTTAATATACTCGAAAAATTAATGGGTTTTTTGTTGTTGACTGTTGACACCAGGAATTCACCAAATAGGCTGGTAGAGTTTCCAATGGGCTGGAGTTGGGTCTAAAGATTTTGGGCCGGGCTCAAACTTATGGCTGGGCCCAAAAAGTCAACGAATGAGAAGCTGAATATCATTAAGTGATTTTTTATTCATGTCTCATTACTCTTATGTTATTCATTTTTATTCATACTAAAAATATTTGCAAATTAATTGTCATATTTATTTTCATTTAATTTGAAAACCAACAATTTAAAAAACCAATAATTATTGTAAATGAAGAGTAGTGAATGACCACATTGATGGCCATTATGAACTCCGTTTACTCATCTTTAAGATGAGTAATGGGAGTTCATGTTATGAAGCCTATAAAAGGCTTCTTACACCCAAGCTGAAATATCGTGTATCAAAGGGTTTGGCGATTTTTCTCCGATATATCGTGCGGTCAAGTAGTGAATGACCACATTGATGACCATTATGAACTCCATTTACTCATCTTTAAGATGAGTAATGGGAGTTCATGTTATGAAGCCTATAAAAGGCTTCTTACATGAAGCCTATAAAAGGCTTCTTACACCCAAGCTGAAATATCGTGTATCAAAGGGTTTGGCGATTTTTCTCCGATATATCGTGCGGTCAACGCGCTACAGTGTAGCTACAGTAGCTCTCCATTTGCCTGCTGTCGAGGGGATTTGAACCCCAAACCTTTTCCCACTTACCACCTGGGCTAAGTCCCCTTTTAATATATAATATGCAACAACTATATATATACTTAAATTCATTATATAAAGAAAATATAAGAATATTTTAAAGAGCAAATTAATTATAATTATTTTATAATTAAATGCAAAGTCTTTTAATTAATTACCAAAAATATAAAAATTATATAATTTTCTTCATAATGTTTTTAATATCATTAATAATTAATTAAATATTAAAAAATTATATATATATCATTATTCATTTTATATTGTTTAATACAATTAAATTAAATTGATCATATTTTAATACTAATATATATTTTAAAATTAGACATATTATAATCAAATATCATAATATTAGGTGTAATTTAATAATAAATGTACACTTATAAAATTCATATTTTTATCGATGCATACGATATTATTATCAAATATGATAAATTATGTTATACATATATCAAAATTTTCAATAAAATAACTTTAAAATGTCTATTATACTTTTAATTATATTATTATGAGGTTTTTCTTACATTTTCATGAGTTTTTAACAATTTTAAGCTTACCAATATTTTTTTCCAAAATATCCACCGATATATCTCCGATATATCCGATATATCTGTAAAATCGAAATACCGATATATCCGTGATTACTAATATTTTCATCCTTGCTTACACCCCATGTAAGAGCATCCCGAGAAAGTGAAAGAGAGAGAGAGAGAGAGAGAGAGAGAGAGGATGAGAGGAAGAATTTTTCTTTCTTTTCTTAGGATGCTCTTACATGGGGTGTAAGAAGCCTTTTATAGGCTTCATAATATGAACTCCCATTACTCATCTTAAAGATGAGTAAATGGAGTTCATAATGGCCATCAATGTGGTCATTCACTACTCTTCATTTACAACACTCCCATTTGGATGACCACCAGATTAAAAGAATATGCCTCATTAAAACCTTGCTAGTAAAAAACTCTATAGGAAAAACCTAGCGAAGGAAAAAGAGTACATTATTCTTTTCTTGGTATATTAGGGCTGCCTCGTTAAAAACCTTGCCAGTAAAACCCAGTAGGGCAAAACCTGGACGAAGGAAAAAAGAGTACAATACATTAACGCCCTTTTACAAGCATACTCCCCCTTATGTTGATATCCTTGAGTTGACACATTCCAATCTTGTGTATTAACTTCTTAAATGTTGAGGTTGGCAATGATTTTGTAAATAAATCTACTAGATTATCACTTGAGCGTATTTGTTGCACATCAATTTCACCACTCCTTTAGAGTTCATGTGTATAAAAGAATTTTGATGAAATGTGTTTAGTTCTATCTCTTTTAATATAACCCCCTGTTATTTGTGCAATGCATGTAGCATTATCTGCAAATAATATTGTCGGGTCACCTTTGATAGAGGAGAGTCCACATGATTCCCGAATATGCTGGATCATAGATCTTAACCATATACATTCACGACTTGCTTCATGAATTGCCAGTATTTCTTAATGATTTGATAATGTGGCCACCATTGTTTGTTTGACAGATCTCAATGAAATAGCAGTACTATTGCAATTAAACACATACCCTGTTTGTGACCTGTCTTTATGTGGATCTGAAAGATATCCTGCATCTGCATATCCAAACAATTGTTGTTTTGATTCCCTTGAGTAAAATAAACCCATATCAGTAGTTCTGCGAAGATAACGCAATATATGTTTGATACCATTCCAATGTCTTCAAGTTGGAGTGGAACTGTATCTTGCTAATAAATTAACAAAAAAAGCAATGTCTGGACGTGTATAATTGGCAAGATACATAAGTGCACCAATAACACTAAGATATGGTACTTCAGGACCAAGTAACTCTTCATCCTTTTCGCAATGATGAAATGGGTCCTTTTTCACATCAAGGGATCGGACAACCATTGGAGAACTTAAAGGATGCGCTTTATCCATATAAAAACGCTTCAAAACTTTCTTAATGTATGTTGATTGATGTACTAAAAATCCATTTGGAAAATGCTCGATCTGCAGGCCGAGACAAAATTTTGTTTTTCCAAGATCTTTCATCTCAAATTCCTTTTTCAAGTAATTTGTTGTTCTTGTGAGCTCTTCAGGAGTTCCAACAAGATTTAAGTCATCAACATACACTGCAATAATTGCAAATCCTGTTTCTGATTTCTTAATGAAGATGCATGGGCATATAGGATTATTCACATACCCTTCTTTTAGCAAGTATTCGCTAAGGCGATTGTACCACATGCGTCCAGATTGCTTTAATCCATACAAGGATCATTGTAACTTGATTAAGTACATGCTACGAGGCTTTGTATTATTTGCATCAGGCAATTTAAATCCTTCGGGGATTTTCATGTATATATCATTATCCATGGACCCGTATAAATATGTTGTAATAACATCCATGAGACGCATATCCAGTCCTTCTGAGACTGTCAAACTAATTAAGAAACGAAATGTGATTGCGTCCATGACGGGAGAATATGTTTCCTCGTAGTCAATACCAAGTCTCTACGAGAAACCTTGTGCTACTAATCGCGCTTTATATCTTATGATCTCATTATTCTCATTGCGCTTTCGTACAAATACCCATTTATACCCAACAGGTTTTACATCTTCAGGTGTTTTGACTACAGGTCCAAAAACTTCTCGTTTTGTTAATGAGTTTAATTCTGCCTGTATAGCTTCTTTCCATTTTGGCCAATCATTTCTATGTCGACATTTTTCCACATTTCATGGTTCGGGATCTTCATCATTTCTTATGATATCAGAGACCACTTGGAAAGCAAAAATATTGTTAATAACAATATTATTTCGATCCCATTTTTCTCCCGTTTGTACATAACTTATTGAGATCTCACAATTTTCAGGTACCTGTACCTCTTCAGGGGCTTTTCGTTCAATATGTGGATCTTCAGGGGTTTCTTGTTCAATATGTGCCTCTTCGGGGGCTTCTTGTTCAATATGTGCCTCTTCAGGGGCTTTCTGCATTATTTGTGTCTCTTTTAGGGCTATAAATTTATCAATTTTAAACTGATCAGTCATTTTGATGGTCTCTTCTAGAGTGCCAAGTTTTTCTTGGGTTCTCCTCTTCCTAGGAGTTACATCCTTTGAGCCGACAGGTCTACCACGCTTCAGGCGTATCTTAGATTCATTTGTTAACTGTCCTACAGGGACATCAATCCGTGCTGGAGTATTTGCAGCCGAGATATGTGACTTTGTCACTTTCTTTGTATCAATGAATGCATCTGGTAATTGATTTGCAAGATTTTGCAAATGAATGATCCTTTGAACTTCTAGTTCACATTGATTTGTACGAGGATCAAGATGGGTCATAGTAGATCCTTTCCAACTAATTTCTCGTCGTTCTTCAGGAATCGACTTTTCTCTCCCTAATGATGGGAAAACACTCTCATTAAAATGACAATCCACAAAGCGGATTGTAAAAACATCGCCTGTCAAAGGTTCAAGATATCTTATGATAGATGGAGAATCAAAACCTACATAAACCCCAAGCCTTCGTTAGGGACCCATTTTAGTGCGTTGTGTAGGTGCAATTGGTACATATACTGCACAACCAAAGATTCGTAAATGAGATATATTTGGTTGTTTTCCAAGCACAAGTTGTGAATGGGAGTATTCATGGTAAGTTGTAGGTCGAATACGGACTAAAGTTGCAGCATGCATAATAGCATGTCCCCAGGCGGAAGTAGGTAATTTGGTTTTCATTAGTAATGGTCGAGCTATTAATTGGAGACTTTTGATGAAGGATTCTGCTAAACCATTTTGGGTATAAGTATGAGCAACAGGATGCTCAATATTTATCCCTACTGACATGCAATAGTCAATGAATGTTTGAGAAGTAAATTCGCCAGCATTATCAAGACGTATTGTCTTAATTGGATAATCTGGAAATTGTGCTCGTAATCTGATTATTTGTGCAAGGAGTATAGCAAAGGCTACGTTACGTGTAGAAAGGAGACAAACATGTGACCACCTAGTAGAAACATCTATTAAGATCATAAAATAACGGAATGGTCCACATGGTGGATGGATAAGCCCACATATGTCCCTATGTATTCTTTCTAAAAAGATTGGTGACTCATATATGACTTTAGTAAAAGATGGTTTGATTATCAATTTACCTTGTGAGCAGGCAGCACATGAGTATTCATTGGGCGAAAGAATCTTCTAGTTCTTTAGTGGATGCCCATGTGAGTGTTCGATAATTCGACGCATCATTAAAGACCCTGGGTGACCTAGCCTATCATGCCAAAGGACAAAAACTTTTAGGTCGTTGAACTTCTGGTTCACGACAACATATGATCCAATAGGCTTTATAGTTGTATGATACAACCCAGAGGAGAAAGGCGGGAGTTTTTCCATTATAAGCTTCTGGCCAGATATAATGGAAGTAATGTAAAGATATTCTACATTATCTTCATTCATAGTTTCAATATGATATCCATTTCTGCGGATATCTTTAAAACTGAGTAAATTTCTTCTGGATTTGTTAGAATATAACGCGTCATTTATATGGAATCTAGTTCCATTTGGCAATGTTATGTTTGCTCTTCCAGAGCCTTCAACTAAGTTTGTAGTACCAGATATGGTACTTACATTAGCTTTTATTAATGTCAATTCGAGGAAATATCTTTTATCTCGAAGAATTGTGTGCGTGGTCGCACAGTCTGCGAGACATACATCATCCTCATTCATCTTGAGACCAAATAACACATGGATTTCAGATATAACAAAAAAACAGGGCATAATGTAAATAACAAAATAAATCAGATGTAAATATAAGACATAATAATATATTATTTTATATATAAAGTAACATCAATCAATATTAATTTTTTCATCATTTATCAAATGGTCTGTTTTTTCATTGGGACCTCCAAAGAAATCAATGTCATAGTAGGTTAGGTCCAATCCATCACCATCGGTAAAGTTCATCTCTATCTCTTTTCCTTTAGCTTTTATTGATGTTTGGTAAAGGTCGACTAAATGTTTGGGCGTACGACAGGTACGCGACCAATGCCCCTTCATACCACATCTATAACAATTATTCTCATGGTTCTGAGGAGGTTTATCTTGTAAACGCTTCCCATTTTCTTGTATTGTCTCAGTATTGTTCCACTTCTGATGGTGCAATGAGGCTTTCATTTTCTGAGAATTATTACTATAAGAACCATGGTATCGGGGATTTCTTCCACGACCACGACCACGTCCTCGTCCTCGTCCACGTCCACGAGTTTGGGACGATATTGCATTCACTTCAGGGAATGGTTCAGATCTAGTTGGACGAGACTGATGATTTCTCATCAAAAGTTCATTATTTTGTTCAGCAACAAGAAGACATGATATTAATTCAGAATATTTTGTAAATCTACGCTCTCGATATTGCTGTTGCAGGAGCACATTCGAGGCATGAAACGTAGTAAAAGTTTTCTCTAACATGTCTTCCTCTGTGATTTTTTCTCCACACAACTTTAATTGAGAGCTGATTTTGAAAAGTGCAGAGTTGTATTCACTAACAGTTTTAAAATCTTGCAACCTTAGGTGCATCCAATCATATCAAGATTTTGAGAGAATTACAGTTTTCTGGTGGTTATATCCTTCCTTCAAATTACTCCATAGAGTAAAAGGGTCCTTTACCGTAAGATACTCATTTTTTAAACCTTCATGGAGGTGATGACGAAGGAAAATCAATGTTTTTGCACAATCTTGCAGGGATGCTTGATTTCCTTGTTTGATCGTAGCTCCAAGGTTCATTGCATCAAGGATCCAAGATAGATAGTTTTTTCCCGAAATGTCAAGTGCCACAAATTCGAGTTTTGTGATATTCGACATTGTCAAATAACTTCATATATATGACAAAACAATATTATTAAAGTCAGTTATAATAACTTGATAGCATTGGTATAACTTTGATTATAAACAAAATCAAATGATTTGTTTATAACTTTTAACAATATGTAACAAAACAAATCAACAATAATATAAATATGTAAAATTTTATTCTATATAAATAACTTCAAGTTTAAGATACGAGAATTACCTTCAGAGCAATTCGTACTGATAACGTGTTGTAAAATAAGGACAAATATAATGCAAATTAAAGTAGTAGAGATAAAATATATCTTACTTTGATATATAATATGGAAGAATGTTGTAAAACAAGGACAAATATAATGCAAATCAAAGTAGTATAGATAAAATATATTTTTCCAAATGTCTCAAAATATCATAATTTATTACCATAATAATTTTTTTTAATGAATAATTATGTAATTATTATGAAATTAATTAGGATTTTTAATTTTGCTTTGATGCTTTGAAAGTATTATAATTTTTCTAAATAGGTCAAATTTATTAGTAGTTTGGGCCGGGCCACTCTTGGGATTGGGTTGTCCCAACCTGTTACCCAACCCAAACCCAAATGGGCCAAGCCCATATGGCAGGCCTACCATCTCTCATATTAGATTTATCATGGTATCGTTTTCGTCTCCTTCACATTTCCACCAACTTTTGTCATCGGAAAGAGTGTGCTAGAAGGTATTGTTTTAGTCTGCCCTAAGTGCAGACAATTGAAATCGTATTAAAGACACAAAAACCCTTGATGGTGATGATATTTTTTACTATCAAATGATTCGAATTGAGGGGGTTTTCGGTAAAATCTATTATTTATTATTTAATAAATTATATTATATTATTAATTAAAACATATATTTGATGTATACTTTAATTTAAACTTAGAATTAATTCTAAATGATAAAAATTGATATATTCATCCTTGTTAATTTTAATTAATATTAAATAATAAAATTATTTATTAAATATTCATGTTTTAAAAAATAAAATATTAACTAGAAAAAAATATATTATTAATATGAAATTTGGATAGTAAAATATGGATAAATAAAATAAAAAATAAGTTAATTTTTTTTTACTTTAATATATTGAGTTATTTTTAAATTTTAAGTTTTTAATATTAAATTATTTTATCAAATATGTTTAATCCACGTATTGACCTAAATTAAATTAATAGGTCATTAAGTCGATTTACTAAATACAATTGAAACTTATATATTTTCATCAAGGTAAATTTTGAGTCAAATGTAAAGCTTTTATAAGAGTAATAATTTTTTAATTTTCATATTAATTTTTTTTAAGTTATAATAAGAAATTATTTTCTTTATAACAATAATGAAGTCTTTAGAAAGAATATATAATAAAAGAAAATTATAAATATAAAATTCCAGGTAAGAAATTAATTATTTTATTATTAAAAATACAAAACAACACAAAAACACCTTTTTACAAAAACACTTTTACCAACATGTTCAACCACCACCAAGAAAGGAAAAAATAAAAGAGAGCTCAAAAGAAAAACTTGGGTCGCAGAGAATAAACGCTAGGAAGTGCGTTTCGTAAAAGCATATTTCTGTCTCTCTTTTTCCCTTTTGTGAAATCGAAAACAGCGGAAAAGAAATAAATAAATTGGTAATGGGGTGTGAGGGGGTACAGACAAACCCCTTAGCCGTCCATCTTCAAGTGTTGCCGCCTTTTTTTGACTTAAGGAGAGCAGGTAACAGGCTTTTCTTTTTTCTTTTTAATTGATTTTCTTTTATGTACTTTCCAGGAAAATCATTCGGGACACCAAAGCTTTCTTTGTGGAATTTAAAAGAAATGGATATGGGATTCTTTTGCCTTTTCACCTACACTAGGAAGAAGCCTCCAAAATTCATTTATTTTTCTTGCTCCAACATACCATAATTGCCTTTTGCTTCATGGACAAGTTTGTAGGTTGACCATTGTACACTATATATATATATATTATGCCTCCAATAATTAGAACTGGCCAAGAAGAAAATTAAAAAATGATGTAGGATTTATTATCTTGATCAAGGTTTCACATCGTGGATTTGTTTTAATTATTTGATTCGTTGCTCTTAAATTTTAAAATTTTTGGGACTTTGACCTTGGCGATGGAAATTCACATTTGTTTAAATATCTATTGGAAACTTGCTTTGAAAATTCCGAGTATTGATAGTGATTTTAAAGTTATCATTGATATTGGAATGAAATTAAGAGTGTGTTTGACATTGATTATAAAAAATATTTTTAGTATTTTTAATATTTAAATGATGAAATTTTTTAAGTTTTATAAAGGTTAGAAACACTTTTTAAAATCACTATTAAACACATTTTAATTAAGATTTTAATGAGAAATAATGGTCTAATTTACGATAATAAGTGTTTAATATTTTTTAAAGGTGGATCGATTGACCAATCATATTGCTTATGTTGCCCGTGCTATCAATGATGAATGAATATATTTAAAATTATTGTAAAAGGGTTATGACAAATAAAGTTTGTAATTTCTAAAGTCTGTTTGACAGTGTTTTGAAAAAAATGTTTTTAACTTAAAAAAAATGTTTTTTAAAAAACTGATATTTATTAATAATATTTAGAAAATACTTTTAAAAATTTTTAAAAAATCACTTGTAGTAGTAAAAAAATCACCTATATGACAAACACTCGTGATTCTCTTAAAAACATTTAAAAAAAAATCACTTACTAAAAACGTTCCACATAGAAATATCATCAAACTTGTTTTCATTCTATTTATTTCATGGACTATAATTTTTATTCAAAACCGAAAATGTTAAGTAAGTCTAAAAAGGAAAATCAAATATTAAGAAAAATCAACTAATGTCTTTGTTATTAAATTTGTTAACTGTTTTTGAAATTTAATATTATGGTGTTTGAGTTATTACATGTAACAAATTATATTATCAAACTTTTAATTAAAGGTATTTTCACTCAATCAATTGAACAATTTTGGTATCAATCTTGGATTAAGATCAAATTTAACCTCAATCGTGGATCGATACAACTTTAAAAAGCAAGTATATACACAGGTGAGCATCACTACGCCTACACTAGGTCATTGTTGTGGGTGGCCTAAGAAGGTGTGCATCACCCCGCCGACACTAGGCCATTGTTGTGGGTGGCCTAAAAGGGTGTTCTCACTATTAGTTGAATTTGGATCAAGAACTACTTTAGCCTAAAATTTGGAATTGATTTTTGTCTCGAAGTTTAGTTCAAATATCACTAGCAAATAACTTTACGTGCAAGTCGAAAATCATTATTAATATATTATTTTTATATTATTCAGACTTTATAATTATTCCTAAATAATTAAAAGTAATAGAGGAATATTCTTATGAAAACTTACAAATTCATATTTGAGACTTTAACAAAAGTTGATTTTAAATCATCATCTAAAAAAGATAATATAAAAATTTATAGGCTTTGTCAAAACTTAATTCCAAATTACTACGATTATGATGAATCATAAAAAATGATATTATGCATATCGTCAAAACTCTAATTTATGAAAAAATCTCTATTATAAAAATTCGCATATTAATATTTGTAAGTTTGTATATGAAATAATTTTAAAATTTGTGAATCTAGCCTCCCTGCATGATAAATATCGTCAAAGCCCAATACTGCAGAGGAAATTAAGTGAAGTACTCTAAATACAAAATATGGAAATATGTCAATAACTTCCCCACTAAGATCTATCCCCAACCTAGAGTAGCTAGGTTGGGAAGTAAAATTAATCATTATTCATACACGAGCTTCTCTTGTACGAATAAGTTGGGCATTCCTGGTCTACCATACGTTTTTTCTTAAGAGCAACCGGTTTGTAACATAAATGTCTTTTATAATTTCAAATATTCATACATAAATTTTTAAAAAACTTATTATTTTTATGAGAAAAAAATGAAAGCATTTTTGTTAAAATAGGGTTAAAAAAATTGATGAAGGGTTATATATCTAAAATTCGATTTTCAATAATCATTTTAATCAAATAATCCTAAATTAATTTCCAATCACACATGCATAAATTTATTTTTATCAAAAAAATTCTTATATCAATATATATACTTTCTCTCTTTCCTTATTTGGTGTTTTCATTTTAACCAAATCTCCCCAGATTTTATTCCTTTTATGCTTCCATGGACCATCAACAACCACTTGGACCCTCAAAATAATGTTCCAATCAAAATAAAAATATCGTACCATGATTAAAAGTCACGTATTTAGATTTCTAACACCGTGCTTAATTTAGACGTATGAAAACTTAAGGAAAACAAAATTAAAAAATCGTACCATTGAGAATAAATGAAAAAAAATAATAATAAATCAAGTAAGATAAAAGAAAATTATTTAATAATTAAGGGTCTAATCGGTAATTGTTTTCAAAACAATATTTTTAAAAATAGTTTTTGATAATAGTTTTTAAAAATCATTATTTAATTTTTATAGAATAAAAGTTTTTTGGAGATATAAAATATTTTTAATATTTAAATTTTTTTATATGTTTTATTTTTAATCATTTTATATGTTTGTATAATTATTTATTAAAATCAGAAAACAAGTGAAAACAATAAAAAATAATTAAAAGATATTATCTGAAAATATTATATTTTATATTCTTAATAATAAAAAATAAAAAATAATTTTTGATTTTCAAATATATTTTTTATTTTTAAAAATAAAAAATTATTCTAAAAAATAGTCCCAAACAGGTTATAAGATGCAATGTACATACTTTTTTTAGTTTTTAGTTTTTAAAACAAAAAAAGAAAGTAATAATTAAAGTATTTGATAATAAAAAAAATTCAAGGTATTTCAAAAAATTTGATAACAAAATTTAAGAATATAAGGGAAGTTCATTTATAGAGAATTATTATAATTTATATAGAAATTATTAATTTTCTATTTTTTAAAAATGTTATTTAACTAAATTTAAATTCATGAATATGGATGATAGTTAAAAGAAAAAAAAAAGGGAAAGATGAAAAAAAGGAAAGTAAATCAATACCTTTCATATTTGTACCATTGCCATCTAATTTGAATGTCCATAAATTTCCACCAAGATTCTTAAAAAAACTGTACCATCTCATTAAGGAACAAATGAAATAAATAATATTAAATGATATTAAATCAAGTAAAAAAAAAAAAGAAGTAAAATAATAATTTTCATAGTGAAATTTGAACATTACCATGTTTCTTTTTTCATAATTTTAAATTATATAAATAAAATTTTAATGAAATTAGCCAAAACCAAAGAAGTTCACTTTTTTTTTTTTTAATTTCAATTACATTTTGTATTTTTATTTATTTATTTTGGTGGGGGCAGAATCGATTTAGAATAAAGAAAAGCCGCATTTGGGGAATTGGGAGTTACATCGGCAGCTTTACGAAGGGCAAAAGAGTAATTTTGGGAGCGAAGCGTAACAATGCAGGTGGAATAGCGCGGTGTGTGAATGCAGCCCACATCGTCTCAACTCCACCTCTCTTTCTCTCTCTTCTTTTCTTTGTTTCTCTCTGATGAAATCTAAAAATCTTCGATTTTGTGCTCTCTCGTCCTCGACTCTTCCAAAGCTAGGGTTTTGGGGTTTCGATTCTATGATATCGGCAGCGAAATTGCCATCGCTACAGCCGCTATCGCCGCCGCCGTTTCGTTAATCTGCCGGCGGGGGCTTTGATTCCCGCCCGCCCCTCATGTCTCTCGTAGAAACCTCCTCCATCGACTGCGTCCACCAACGCCTCGATCGTCTTTCCTCGAAGCGAAAATTGGACGATTATTCCTCCCCCGCCGATGACGATTTCTCTGATTTAGTCTCCTTCAGAATGAGAAAATTCGATCAAAACGCCTTCGTTTCTTGCAACTCTCCGCCGGACTCTCATCTCGAGAGGCATAGGGTTGTCGATGCCCGATCGTGTCCCAGTTCGTGCAGCGCCGAGTCGGCTCGGCCTGATTCGCGGTTGCAGTTCTTCGTGAGGATGATCTCCGAGGGGAATACTCTGGTGATTCACGCGAATTCGGATGATACCGTGGAGTCGCTGCACCACCGGATTCAGTCGATTACGGGGATTCCGGTGATGGAGCAGCGGCTGATATACAGAGGGAAGCAGCTGCAGTGGGAGCAGTCTTTGGCTGAATGTTCGATTCAAAACGACGCCGGGCTTCAACTTGTCGGTCGGATGCGGAGTACGGAACATCCGGCGGCATGGCGAGTCGCTGGCGAGATGGTGTCAACGATTTGTCGGCTTTGTAGGGGGGAAACATTCCGGCCGTTGAAGAACATCAAATCGCAGTTGTTGGAGTTCTTGATGCTCACTCCAAAAGACGACACCGAGTCAGCGGCCGGTTATCTTCAGGTTTTCATGTCTTCGTCGGCCCCTTCAGCTTTGGTCATGCTCTACATGTCCCCGACTAAGAGTAACAAGGAGACTGCAGATGATACTATTAGGCAATTTCTTAACTCGAGTCGGAATTTATTACCAAAGTCTGTACAAATACAATGTGTTCCTATAGTGTTAGAATTTTGTAAGTTGCTTAGTAGAACTGATCATGAGGATCCGTTGTATTTGACATGCCGAAGCACTCTTGGGTCGCTGGTGGAAAATGTTGGGGTAGTGAGAGCTTCGAGGTATTGTCATAATAGTAAGACATTGATTGTAGTTAAAGAGATTTTACCATTTGTTAGTGAGCTGGCTAGTAGCTTGTCAAAGTCATTGATATCAAGCATGGAATCAGCAGGGAGCACAGGGAACTCACTAAATGATGGGCGCAATTTGATTGCAGGGCATACATTAGCAAATGATGTGCGTGATTTTACTGCATTCTTGCACCCGGTGCGATCTGTGATTATGGAGCAAGTGAGTTTTCATGGTCCTATTTCAATTCCACTTGGAGAACGTGGTAGTACTAATCCCTGGTATGGAGAAGAGATTGAGTTTCTTCATGGCATTTTCATTGATTTGATGACAAAAATGGATGGGTGTCTCCATAAAATGGAGCAATGCTTGGCAGGGGAAGGTGGAGTTGATCATCATACTGTATGGCCCCAGTATCTTGCCGTTCTGAAGGAATTGAATAGCATTTCTAAATTATATCATGGTGCTGAAGAAGAGTTTTGGACATTTATGAGACGTAGGAAGATTGCAGTGTGCTCTCTAATGATTAGATATGCAAAGAGAAGTGATGACCATAGTTGGCTTCTTGAGCACAAGGATGTGACTGATTTTGAATCAAGGAGGCATTTGGCAATGATGATGTTCCCTGAAGTAAAGGAAGACTATGAAGAACTACATGAAATGCTCATTGACAGGTCACAATTATTGGCAGAGTCATTCGAGTACATTGCACGGGCAGAGCGTGAATCTCTACATGGTGGTCTGTTCATGGAATTCAAAAATGAGGAAGCTACAGGACCTGGTGTGTTGAGAGAGTGGTTCTTCTTGGTATGCCAAGAAATTTTCAATCCACAAAATGCCCTTTTTGTAGCGTGCCCAAATGATCGCAGAAGGTTCTTTCCTAATCCTGGTAAGCTTCCTCCATCTCTCTAGACACGTTTTTCTTGAAACATTTCTTTTGATTGCTGTTTTCTCCATGTAAAATGTCTAAAATTGGAAGTGTCTGTTATCTTGATTGATAAATGGATTGTTGACTTTGTTATATTGGGATGGATGGTGCTAGTGTGTAACATGGCTATAGATTCTGAGGTTTGTATATGCTTGTTCCATTTAACCTACAACAAGGCTCTTCTTGACAATTGGTGTTGGAGATTAGTGACTCAGAGTGAATCTCTTTGGAAACAAGTTATCACTCTTAAATTCAAGCAAGAAATCAATTGTGTGTTTAGACAAAAGAAGCGGAGGGTTGGGGGTTAAGAGTCTTGGGGCTTTCAATAGGGCTCTCCTTGGCAAATGGGTTTAGCGCTTTGCAAATGAAAGAAAGGCACTTTGGAACCAAGTGATTAGAGGGAAATACGGGGAGGAAAGAGGTGGGTGGAGATCTTATGAGACTAGGGAGGCCTACAGAGTTGGGTTGTGGAAGGCAATAAGTAAAATGGGACATCTAGTAACCCCTTCTTTTGGATTTGTGGTGGGTGATGGTGAGAAGGTGAAGTTTTGGAAAGACAAATGGTGTGAAACCATCCCTTTGTGCGATGCTTTTTTGGAGTTGGAAGAAGTGGAAAGGCTATTTTGTTGCTTGGAGGGGAAGAAGGTTATGGTAGATGAGGAGGATAGGGTGAAGTGGATGGAATCAAAGGATGGGGATTTCTCGGTGAAATCTTTGTATAGGACCATGCAGCCAGGGTCTCTTGCTTTTTTCCCTTCGAAGATTATATGGAACTCTTGTGTGCAGCCCAAATTGAGCTTTTTTGCGTGGGAGGCTTCTTGGGGGAGAGTTCTAACCTTGGATCGCTTGCAAAAGAGAGGTTGGGTTATGACAAATAGATGTTTTTTATGCCATAAGTGTGAGGAGTCAATTGACCACCTTCTTATTCATTGTGAAAAAACAAGAGAAGTATGGATGGTGTTCCTTTCCTTTTTTGGAGTTTCGTGGGTTTTTCCTCTTTCGGTCAAGGAAACCCTTTTAGGATGGAGGGGCTCTTTTGTGGGAAAGAAAAGGAAGGTGGCGTGGCAATTGGGACCATTATGCTTGTTTTGGGTTATATGGAAGGCTAGAAATTCAATTGCATTTGAGGATTGCGAGCTGTCCATTCAAAGGCTGAAAGTATCTTTTGTGTATTTATTGTGGTCGGAAACCAAATTGTGGATAAAAGATGGTCCTTCGACCTTAATAGAATTTATAGAGTGGGTGTGTATGCGTTAAGGGAGAGGATTTTTTTGTTTTGCCTTGTCCTTTGTTGTATGGGCCCTTTTGTAAGGGGGTAAGTCCCTTTATACTGTAATTCAGTGGGTCGCTACTTTAGCGCCTCTTTGCAATACATTCATATACTTATTGATAAAAAAAAAAGGGGTGTGGGATGGTTTTAGGATGAGTGTGTGGAAGATATTCAGAAATGAGTGGGACTCCCTTAAGGATAGAGCTCATTTCTCTATTGGCAATGGAAGAAGGATCAAATTTTGGAAAGATAGATGAAGTGGTAACTCATCTTTGGAATAATCTTTCCTGTCTTTGTTCTCTTTAGCCTCAAACATAGATGCTTGGGTGGTGGATATGTGAGTAGTATGGGGAAAGTGATTGATTAAGCCCTTGCTTTCCTAAGCAGTTTCATGATTGGAGCTTGAAGGAGTGACTTACTTTTTCCTAAAACTGCAAGTAGGAGAGAGGAGGATGGCAGTTTAGAGTGGAAGGATTCCAAGGGTGTCAATTTCTCTATCAAAGCTTTTAACTTTCACTAGTCCAACAAAGTAGTGAGTCTTTCCCCATTAATTGGGTATGGAATCTCCGGGTCCTTGTGAAGGTAGGGTTCTTTATATTTTTTTTTTTGCTTTGAAGCATTGTGGGTTAGAATTTTGAGGATTGATCAACTTAAAAGAAGTGGATGAAGTATGCCAAACAGATGTTACATGTGTAAAAAGTAGGAGGAAGCAACTAATCATTTGCTATTCCACTGCCCTACAATAATTATCTGTGACAACTGATTTTCTCTTTGTTTGGTGTAGTTTGGGTGATGCATTCAATAGTTAGATGAACTTTGTTAAACTAGCATGGTTCGTTTGTGGGTAATAAACTGAAAAAGCTTGGATACCTATTCTAGACGCCATGGAAGGAAAGAAACAAAAGGGTATTTGAAGATTTAGAGCAAGCATAATAAATGCTTAAACTTTCTTTTATAAATATTTTTTGGATAGATTTTATATAGATAAATTTTCCATGACCATGATAGACTTTGTAGATTGGATTAGTTAGAAAGGGTGAGGGAGTTTGTTTTTTGTTTCTTTCCTCTTCCTTCCATTTGCCTGTTTTTGAGTGACATTTATATGCTTTGTGTGTACTTTGCGATGCATGTGTTTTAGGCACTTTTCTTACTCTTATATATATATATATATATATATATATATTTGATAGATAAAAAGGAAGATATATTAGAAAGGACTGCCAAAAAAGCAGCTCAAGGTATACAAAAAGTTTATAGCTACCACTAGCCTCCACCACAAAAACACCAAGATACAAAATAAAAGGAATACAACCAGCCCGCCCTCACCAATGGCCCAACCAATTTAGAAAGCTAAAAAGAGTTAAAGGAACATTATCTAAGTATCCCTTTGCTTCCAACCAAAGATAAAAAGCAAACAAACTTTTTAGCCTTTGGATAGAGAGCTCTTCCTCCTCAAAGGCAATTCTATTTCTTGTCTTCCACACTATCCAAAACAAACATAAAGGTCTGACTTTCCACACCTTATGCTTCTAGTCCTCAAATAGCCCATGTCACCCTAGAAGAGTTTCTCTAACTAACGTAGGTAACACCCAAGACACCCTAAAATGGGCAGACAACAACTCCCACAAGACTCTTGTTTTTATACAATGGACAAGGAGATGGTCTATGGATTCTTTCTCAGCATGATAGAAAAAACATCTATTTGCCAAAGACCACCCCCCTTTTCTGGACTTGATTAAGGCTTTTCCCCAAGTCACCTCCCAAGTGAAGAATCTAACTCTAGGATGCACCTATGCCTTCCATATATTGCTCCAAGGAAAAGAAATCGAAGTCCCAGGTTCAAAGGCCATATAAAGCGACTTCATAGTAAACTTCTCATTCTTAGTCTCTGTTCAACACATCCTATCTTCCTCGTCTCTATTCACCGTCATCCCATCTAAGCAAGAAAGAAACCTCTCCTCACTTTCCACTTCCCAATCATTGAGGGGTCTAGAGAAAGACGGGCTCCAACCCCCTCCTTAGGGATAGAAAAATCCCAAACATCCTCCACCCATGCATCCTTAGAACATGCTAAGGAAAATAAAGATGGAAAAGAGTCTCGCAACGGATCAATCCCACACCACTTGTCCTTCCAAAATCTAACCCTTTGTCCATTACCTACCTCGAAGGAGATTTTACTACTCACAAGCCCCCACTACTTCCTTATAGCTTTCCAAACACCTACACCAAGCCCTTCCCTAAACTCCCTAGAACACCACCCCCTTCTTACTCTTAGATTATATATATATATTTCCATATTGCCTATAAAAAAAACCTGCAACATACAAGTAGGTTATGTTTGATTTTTAGAATTTTGAGGGGTAGGATTAGGGAAGGGGAAAAAGAAAAGGAAAGGAAGGAAAATGAAATTCAAGTTGAATCCCCAAGCAAATCTTCCTTCCTCAACTCAGACCCCAACTTTCCTTGCTTGTTTAAAGAGAAAATTGGGAGCTTCAAAATGTATAATTTCCCCCCTATTTCATTTGTAGTTCCTTTTGCTTCCTATTTTCCATCACAACCAAACAAGAGAAATCGATTTTCCTTCTAAGTGTTCACCCTTTTCTCTTGTTGCTTTTGAGCTCTTAACAGAGCCATAAGCTTGCTACAACAATTCTGAAGGTGTATTGAGATAACCTTGCAAAATAGAAGAATATGGTGGAAGCTTGCATTGAAGGTCTTGGATCAAAGCTAGCTTCCAGAGTAGGAAGTCTTTTAGGGCATTGAATATGGACAAAAATTGAAAATCGCTATCCTTTGAAGATAGTGGTATGGATGAATAGGGAAGTTTTTTTTTTTTAATGAGCAAAATGTGAATATTTTAAAAGAGCCTAGCAAACAGGTGCATTAAATTACACACAATGTATAGAAAGGCATCAAAAGGTGAACAAAAAGAAAAAAGAAACAAAAAACAACCTTTTCCTGCTAGAGCTCAACTAATCAACATAGTCTATCACTAACATTTCAAAAAAAAAAAAAAACATTGAGAACTCTCCTACACACGCTCTAACCCACTCCAAAAACTTATATATAAGGGACAATTTTATTCCTTGATCCTTTAATTCAGTATTTTGAAACGACCTTTTATTTCTTTCTTTCCATATATTTTAAAATAAGCACAAAGAAGTAGCTCTCCAAGCTCTTTTATGCTTTTTTCAATGAAGGAACTATGCAAACTCAAGAAAGCTCATATTTTTAAAGAGTGTCTCATAATATACCAAACAAAATATAAATCAATTGACATAAGAGTATTGCTTTCAAGCAGTGAAGGAGAATATGATCAATTATTTCTTCTCCTTTGCATATATAATAAACTGTTCAACAATTTCCATTTCCTTCTTTTGAGTCAGTCTAATGACAAAATCCTCGCCTAAGCTGTTTCCAATTCACAAAGAAGCCAATTCAGATTATTCTTGCAGGAAAGACTCCTTTTCCCATAGACAAAGAGGAGTAGGACTTAATTGAGAATTTACTTTTTTTAATTTTTTTAATTAGTAAATGAGATTTGTATTAAAAACGCCAAAAAGGTTTGAGGGGTTTCTTGGAGTGGTTAGCCTCCAATTAGGGGTTGGGTTGTTTTGTTTTTTGTTTGAGGGGTTTGTAGCCTCGTATACTACCTGTATGCTTTGCGGCTTCTAAGCCTTCTTTAATATATTCGCTTGCTCATCAAAAAAAAAAAAAAAGGCCAAAAAGGGCAAACCAAAGTACACACGATGTATACAATGGCAACCAAAAAGCGCCAAAAAAAGGTAAGAGAAAACAAAAAGATATCCCCTCCCTCAAACCGACCCCAACCAATCAATGAAATCTACTATAGGCAACCATCTTTCACCTATAAATAGTTTGGTCCAAGTTAGCAAGTTACACAAAAACAAGTATTTCAGTCCTTGGATTGAGAAAAATCTTCTATTTCTCTCTTTCCAAATGGTCTAAAAGAGGCATAAATGAGCTGCCCTCCAAACCTTTTTCCGTTTTTTTTCCAACAAATGAACCATGCCAGCCTAGCAGAGTCTCTCTAATTGTAGACTGCATCACCTAAAAAACTAAGAGAGAGAATAATAGCTCCCACAATACCCTTGCCTTGTCACAATGTAAAAAGATGTGGTCAATAGACTCCTCATGAGACAGACATAGGAAACAACAATTGGCCAAAAATCACCCCCTCCTTTAAAGCTAGTCAAGAGTCAAAACTTTTCCCCAAGTTGTCTCCCAAGCAAAAAAACACACCTTAGAAGGAACCCATGCATTCCACACAACACTAGAAGGGAATTGCACTACCCTTCTTGTCTCTAGGCTAGCATAACTGATTTACCACACTTCTGTTTTAACCAAACCATTCTATCCTCCTCATTCCTTTAAAGCGCTTACACCCATAGTCTCCCATGCCTCCACCCTATCAAGCTCCTACTCATGGTTCCTCTTGAAAAGCAGCCCTACCTAGCTTACTTCCACACCTCTACCACATAAAAAAAGAAAGGAAAAAAAGAGCCCGTTGTAGTATGGAACCTTCTAATCATTGATAGATTGATTTCGTATTCCAATTTTTTCCTTTGGAAATAGCTTAAAAGGAGAAGGTCAAGGACATGAAGCAAGGAAGAAGGCATTTGGTTAAGAGAACTTTAAATTTTATGGTTTTCATAATCATGCTTTTCAAAATGATGGTGATGATGGTGCTGATGGTGATTGAAGCCACAAGAGAGGATTGGATTTTAGAAAAAAGAAAGGAACTAAATTAGAAAATATTGATAATCACAAACAATTAATTTGATTATTATAGATGGTATTATTTTTTTATTATTCAATTTTCATGTGATTTTATTAGTATTTTATAAATTGGTTAAGGTCTTCAGGAAGGGCTTTTGTTTTTGTTGTCTTTTCCATTGCATTTTGCTTTTTGGCATCCTTTATTTACGACCTGTGGACTTTGGTATGCTTTTTCTTGGCATTGTTGATATATTTATTTTATTTGTCTATAAAAATGAACACAAGGGAGTAAAACAGAAAATCATAAATTACCTGATCCAATCTCAAATAGTAGATCTTGTGTGTTTACGAGAAACAAAGGTCTAATAGATGTTAGTGCAAATTATGAAAAGTTTGGGTGTGGTAGATTTTTGGAATGTGGTGTTATAGGTGCCAGGGGTAAGGTTGAGAGGAATGTGGCCTTTTGGGATTTTAGGATTTTGGAGTTAATTAATATGGAAGTCAAGGTGCATTCAATCTCTTGTTGTTTGAAAAACTTGAGAGTAACTTTATTGGGATTTTTTTTATGGTGTGTGGGCTTGTCAAAATGAGGGGAGAGAATTTTGAGTGGATTTGGTCAAAGAAGTGGCCTTTGGAACAATCTGTGGTGTGTTGAAGGAGATTTTAACGTGGTCAGATTTCTTGGGGAAATGCTGAACTATTTGAGACGCACAACAACAATGAGATGAACATCGGAGTTTATAAAGGAGCTTCATTTGAGGGACTTTCCTCTAACTATTGGTCCTTTTACATGGAGTGGTGGGTCAAATAATCGGTCCTCATCAAGGTTGGATCATTTACTTGTTTCTGAAAGATGGGAGAATCAGTTATGGTTGTTAATTTAGAGTGTCCTCTATGGACTTGTTTCTGACCATGCTTCCATTTTATTAGATGGAGGAGGAATGAGAGGGGTCAAATTGCTATTCAGGTTTAAAAACCTGTTTTTGAAAGTGGAAGGATTCAAAGATCTTGTTAGAAATTGCTGAGTGGGCTACAATGTGAGTGGTTTGTATAGCCATATCTTAGCATTCAAACTAAAAGCTTTGAAATGAGATCTAAAACTATGGAATAGAGATGTTTTGCTCAGGTTATAGACGACCTCGAGC
Organism: Vitis riparia; assembly: GCF_004353265.1. Taxonomy (NCBI): domain Eukaryota; kingdom Viridiplantae; phylum Streptophyta; class Magnoliopsida; order Vitales; family Vitaceae; genus Vitis; species Vitis riparia. The sequence continues at coordinate 21,358,127 of NC_048440.1, forward strand.
TTGTTGACCTTCTCCTACAAGGAGGATCTTTTACTTGGAGTGGAGGGCTTCATAATCAAGCCTAGGCTAGGTTGGACAGATTTCTTGTTTCTCCCAGCTGGCTTGATCAGTTCAGCAATGTGATCCAGAAGAGACTACCTCGGCCCATTTCGGATCATTTCCCAATTCTAATCGAGGGGGGTGGCATAAGAAGAGGACCTTCACCTTTTAGGTTCGAGAATATGTGGCTGAAAGTGGAAGGGTTTAAAGACCTCATGCGGAGCTGGTGGCAGGGGATGTCGGTCAGTGGAAGGGCTAGCTATAAGCTGGCTACAAAATTGAAGGTGATTAAACAGAACTTAAAAATCTGGAATAGGGAGGTGTTTGGGAGTTTGGAGAGTAATAAATTGGTTGCTTTACAACAAGTGGAATATTGGGATCAAGTGGAAAGCGAGAGGAGGTTGACAAAGGAGGAAACCTCTATTAAAAAAGAAGCAAAAGAAGGATATGCTAAGTGGGATAACTTGGAGGAGATACATTGGAGACGGTTATCAAGGGAGTTATGGCTAAGGGAAGGGGATAGAAATACGGGTTATTTTCATCGTATGGCAAACGCACACCGAAGGAGGAATACCATGGATAGAATAAAAGTCAGTGGGGTTTGGCTGTCAGAGGAACAAGAAGTAAGGACAGGAATTGTAGACGCCTTTAAACAGTTACTAACGGAAGACTCGGAGTGGAAGGCGGATATAGGGGGGTTAATTTTGAATCAGATCAGTCAGCAAGAAGTGGATACCTTGGAGCTTCCCTTCATGGAGGAGGAAGTCCATTTGGCCCTAATGGACATGAATGGGGACAAGGCTCTAGGTCCGGATGGCTTCAAGGTGGCTTTTTGGCAATGCTGCTGGGAGTTCGTGAAAGAGGAGGTTTTAGAGATGTTCAAGGAGTTCCATGAGCAAAATGCCTTTCTCAAGAGCCTCAACAACATGTTTCTGGTTCTTTTACCAAAAAAATGAGGGACGGAGGAGCTAGGGGATTTCAGGCCTATCAGTCTCTTGGGCGGGTTGTACAAACTATTGGCCAATAGGATTAAAAATGTGATTGGTAAAGTGGTTTCCCCAGATCAGAATGCTTTCGTCATGGGAAGGCAGATTTTGGATGCATCTTTAATTGCAAATGAGGTGATTGATTCATGGCAAAAAAGAGGAGAGAAAGGCCTAATCTGCAAATTGGATATTGAAAAGGCGTATAACAGCGTTAATTGGCACTTCTTGATGAGGGTTTTGCAAAAAATGGGGTTCGGGGCTAAGTGGAGGGAATGGATGTGGAGCTGTATCTCAACTGCTAAATTTTCAGTATTAGTAAATGGGGAGCCGACTGGGTTTTTTTCTAGCTCAAAGGGGCTTCGGCAAGGTGACCCTATATCCCCATATTTGTTTGTCATGGGAATGGAGGTTCTGAGTGCCCTTATTCGGAGGGCTGTGGAAGGGGGATTCATTTCCGGGTGCAACATTCGGAGGGGCAGTGGGCCGATTGCCAACGTTTCTCATCTTCTCTTTGCAGATGACACAATAGTTTTTTGTGAGGCAAAGAAAGAAGACATGACCTACTTGAGCTGGATTTTATGTTGGTTTGAAGTCGTTTCAGGGCTAAGGATAAATCTGGCTAAAAGTGAAATTATTCCAGTAGGGGAGGTGGAAGAGATCCTTGAGATGGCTGTGGAGTTGGGATGCAAGGTAGGCCAGCTGCCATCAACCTACCTGGGGCTGCCCTTGGGTGCGTCCAATAAAGCCTCTTGTGTGTGGGATGGGGTGGAAGAAAGGATGAGGTGGAAATTGGCCCTTTGGAAACGGAAATATATCTCCAAAGGCGGAAGAATCACCCTCATAAAGAATACCTTGGCTAGTAGGCCTTTATATCAATTGTCCCTCTTCCGTATGCCTAGGACAGTGGCAAGAAGGCTAGAAAAGCTGCAAAGAGATTTTTTGTGGGGAGGGGGAAGTATGGAAAGAAAAGCCCATCTAGTCAATTGGGAGAAGGTGTGTGTGGGTAAGGAGAAGGGGGGGCTTGGTTTGAGGAAGTTAGTCCCCTTCAACAAAGCTTTGCTTGGAAAATAGGTGTGGAGATTCGCTCGGGCCAAGGACGAGATGTGGAAGCAAGTGCTTATGGCAAAATATGGGCAAGAGGAATTTGGGTGGAGGACTAAGAAGGCAAATGGGGCGTTTGGTGGGGTTTGGAAGGAAATTCTGAAGGAATCTGATTGGTGTTGGGATAATATGGCTTTTAAGGTGGGAAAAGGCACTAGAACTAGGTTCTGGACTGATCCTTGGTGTGGGGATGTGGAGTTGTCTCTAAGGTTCCCTCAACTCTTTGCCGTGGCTGCCCAAAGGAACGCCACAATGGGGGATATGTGGGACCAGAATTCTGGTCAAGGAGGTTGGAATCTAAGGTTTATTAGAGGCTTCAACGATTGGGAGTTGGACGTGGTAGGCGAATTACTTCAAGTCTTAAGCAGTCAAAGAATCACCTTGGAGGAGGACTCGGTCTTTTGGAAGGGAGGAAAAAATGGGAAGCTTGGCGTTAAGGAAGCGTATGGCTTGCTGATCAGCCCTAGTGTCTCCATGTTTCCCAAAAATGGCATTTGGTGGAGAATGTTCCAACTAAATTAGCGTTCTTTGCGTGGGAAGCTGCTTGGGGGAGGGTTCTTACGGCTTCAAAAGAGAGGATGGAAGCTCCCTAATTGTTGTTATTTATGTGGTAGCGAAGAGGAAAATGGTAAATCATTTGCTTATTCATTGTACAGTGGCTAGAGTGTTGTGGGAGATTGTCCTTGGTTTGTTTGGTGCCCAATGGGTCTTTCCAGAAACTGTAAAGGAGGTGGTTCTTAGCTGGAATGGTTCTTTTGTGGGTAAAAAGAGGGAGAAAATTTGGAGATCCATTCCGTTATTTATTTTTTGGACGGTTTGGAAGGAGAGGAATAAATTAACATTCAGGGGGAGGGGGAGTTAGCTATTCAGAAAATTAGGAATTCTTTTGTTTGTAATATGTGGGGGTGGGCAAAATTGTACAGTGGAGCGGAGCCACACTCCCTTATAGGTTTCTTGGAGTGGTTAGCCTCCATTTAAGGGTTGGTGGGTTTTTTGTCTCGTTTGTCTTTTGTTGTTAGGCCTTTGTTGCCTCGTATACTCCCTGTATGCTATGCGGCGTTTTGCCTTTTGCTAATATATGTGTTTACTTATAAAAATAAATAAAGTCACACAACTTTAAATCAAATTGATTTCTAGGATGTTGAGGAAATGGAACTCATCCATTTAGTGGGGAAGATTAAGACTAGAAAAGAGGCAGTGGATGAATTTAGAATGTGGGCAGCGCTGGAAGAGGGTTTTTGGAGGTAGAAATCAAAAGAATTATGGCTAAAAAGAGGGATGTAAAAACACAAAGTTATTCCATAAAATGACCAATGCTTTGGAAGAAGAAACTATTTGGCTAAAGTTTGGTTGAACATTGAATTATTCTTAGAGGATGCAGACATAAAGAGATGAGTGACAAATGCTTTGCATATTCTTCTTCCTAAGTCGGGGGAAGAGAGACCACATATCAATAGGTTGTTGTTTGAAATTTTAGGTGGAGAAAATTCAGATTCCTCTAGTCTCTCTATTCTTTGAGGAGGAAGTCATTTAGACTTTTCAAGTTTGTATGGGGATAAAGCCCTTAGGCCAAATGGCTCAGTCTTTTTGGCAGTTTAGTTATGATTTTGTGAAAAGTGAAGTGATGAAGTTTTTTATGGAGTTCTTTGAGCTAAGCTCTTTTGAAAGAAGCGTTAATGCCGCTTTTATTTGGTGTTAGTTCCAAAAAAAGGGAGACAAAAGATTTAAAAGACTTATTAGTTTGGTAGGGGGCTTATACAAACTTCCTGTAGAAGTCTTGGCTAACAAACTAAAGAAGTCATTGGGCAAATTTGGTTCAACTTCTTAACATGCATTTGTGAGGGGAAGGCAAATCTTGGATCTAGTCATCATAGCAAATGAAGTAATTAACTCAAGGCTAAGGAGCTTTGAAAGTGGGGTTATTTGTGTGTTGGATATCAAGAAAGTATATGATCATATTAATTACTGTTTTTTTGCTTGTAGTCATAAAAAAATTGGTTTTGGTTTCAAGTTTGTAAGGTGGATGAAGTGGTGCACTTCTACGACTCACTTCTCTTTATTGGTTAATGGGACCCCATGCTAATTTTTCTAAATACCAGAGGCTTGTGATTGGGAGACCCTTTGTCCTCGTATCTTTTCATCATGGCCATGGAGGCACTCTCCTCTATACCGAGTAAGGCTAAGAGAGAAGGCTTTGTAAAGGGTTTTTCAATGTGTGGTTGAGTAGGAGAAGGAACAGATGGGTCTTAAGGCAATATCGGGTTTAAAAATCAATTTGAAGAAAAATGAGTTGGTCCTAGTGGGGCCGTCGTTGATATAGCGAGCACCCTCCCTACTAGTCATTTTGGCCTTCTATTGGGAGCCTCTTTTGGATCTTAATGGGTTTGGAATGTGGTGGAAGAAAGGTTTCAAAAATGGCTCACCATATAGAAAAGATAGCAAGTACTTGTCAAAAAGGGACAGTTTAGCTCCAATGAAAAGCACTCTTTCTAATTTGCCAATTTACTTCATGTTATTATTTGTCACCTTGAGAAAAGTGAGTTTAAGGCTAAAAGATATCTAATGGGACTTCGTTTGAGGGAAGGTGCTACGCAGAAAAAGCCTCATTTAGTAAATGGGTCAACGGTTTGCATAGGCAGGAGGAAGGAAGGTTTAGGGATTAGAAATCTGTTCTATCTCAATAAAGCTCTTTTAGGTATATGGTGTTGGAGATTTGCTAGTGAGAAGAACTTCTTGTGGAAGAAGGTGATTATAAGGAAATGTGGGGAGGAAGAGAGGGGATGGTTCTCAATAGTAGATAAAGGCTTAGAATGGGAGTGTGGAAGACAATAAGAAGCAAATGGGAGACTTATAGCAATAGAATCAATTTTAGGGTGAGCAATGGGAGGGTGAAATTCTGGAAGGATAAGTGGTGTGGTGGCTTACTCCTTGGAGAGGCTTTTCCTGCATTGTTTTCCACAGCCACTACAAAAGATACTTGGGTAGTTAAGGTATGGGAGTAGGAACAGGTAGAGGGCGTCTGGAATCCTCTTTTTTCAAGACAAATCCCTGATTGGGAAGTAGATGGGGTGGAGGATTTATTTAGGAGATTGCAATCACAAACAATCGGTCGGGTGATAAAGCATAAAATGGTTTTATTGAATGCTAAGAGTGGTATATTTTTAGTGAAACCTCTCTACTATTCTCTATCCAATGGAAGTACAGAGACTTTCCCTTCCTGTATTGTTTAGAATTCATGGGTTCCATTGGGAGTCAACTTGTTTGGGAAGCGTAGGGAAGGATATGGACATTGGATCAGCTCAAAAGGTGGGATGGAAGGTGCTATATGGATGCTATTTATTTAAAGGAGGAGAAGAAACAGTTGACTACATTCTCCATTACCCGAAAACTGTCATCTTGTGACAGTCGATTTACGCTTTATTTAAAATACAGTGGGTAAGGCATTCCATAGTAAGGAATGCTGTCTTGAACTGACATGGATCCTTTGTTATGAAAAAGAGGAAGAAAGCTTGATAGTTGCTCTCTTATGATGTCTATTCTGGATCATATGGAAGAAGAGAAGTTGGAGAGTGTTTGAAAATGCTGAAGAAGCCGATTAACTAATCAAACAATCATTCATGTATAATTTTTTGGAAGAGGGTTAGAGTGTGCGTATGAGATCACAATTTATCCATAATGGACTTCATTGATTCGTTGAGTTCAATGTAGTGTGGGAGTTGTTTTTTTGTGTATTCCTCCACTTGGGGTGGCCTTTTGGTGCCTTTGTATACACTGTATATATGCTTTAGTGTGCCCTTTTATTATGTGTTGTTAATATAACGAATATAATGATTATTTGTCTATCCAAAAAATAAAAAAGCCCTTGGTATTTTCTAAGAAAGTCAACAAGTTCTTTTGGAAGTTGGTGCATTTTCTTGTTTTCCAAACATGTTTCTAAATAGACTTAGCCAAAACCCTAGATCAAAGTTGTGGACTAGCAGAAGATATGGAGATTCCAGAAGGCAACCATAGCCGAGATAGTTCTATAGGTTCCACTCTATGCTGAATACCTTGGGGGTGGTTTAAGTTTATTGGCATCAACAATATTTGCAGATTAGAGTAAACCATGTGCTTTTTATGAAGAGTCATTCACTGTGGAAGGTAATTTACTTTCCACTCTATGCTGAATACCTTGGGGGTGGTTTAAGTTTATTGGCTTCGACAATATTTGCAGATTAGAGTAAACCATGTGCTTTTTATGAAGAGTCATTCACTGTGGAAGGAAATTTACTATGTAAGGGAATGATTTATAGCATGTACACTAACATTCTTTTCATGGTAATGAACTGATGAGAGGTCAACTTTAATGGAAAATTAACCTTTTGGGAGTCTACAGATTGATCTGCAGCTACATTCTGTCTTCTATTGTAGGATGAGAACATGTTTTAAGATAGAAAGATGAGTATATGTAGAATTCTTTATACCAGAATCAAATATCTTTGGCAAATCAGGCATCAATTTTCTCTGGACCACTGTGAACCATCTGTCAGGGCCCTCCCACAAAGCTTTTGGCATTATTAATTGTTGGATATGTCTCATTTAATCATACGCTGTTTTTTGTGCATCAGCATTTTCCTGTATCTTTTTCCTATTCTTTTGTTTGGGATAAATTTATTGTTGTTGGAAGTCCTTCCTTCGTCAGTAAGGGGCACTCTTTTGGGGTGTCATGGTTCCTTTGTAGGAAGGAAACGTTAGAAGGTTTGGAGAGTGGCCCCACTTTGCATTTTTTGGACAATTTGGAAGGAAGAAACCAAAGAGAGTTGGACAGTGAGGAGCAGCTGGTTCAAGCATTGAAACAATCACTCCGTAGTAATCTTTTGTCTTGAGGTACCTATCAAAAAATAAAAAAATCTTTTGTCTTGGGGTTAGCATGTACAGAGAAGTAGTCTGACTGTCTCTCATTGATTTTGTAGATTGGGTGGGTTCTTGGTGGGGGAGGAAGTGGTTGTTTTTTGGTTGTCCAATCCCTTTATGGTTGTGCCTTAGTATCATCTGTATATGTCCTGTATACCTTGATGTATAGCATCCTTGTTTATTTATAATATTTACTCTTTTACTTATCAAAAAGAAAAAAAAAAACTTATTATTGTTGAAAAAATTCAAAATTAAATTGTTTTTTAAATTCTGTTTTAGTAGATGCACACAATGCATGTTCGACATAGATCATATAGTTTATAAATTTGTTCTATTTGCAGCATCTGAGGTGGATCCCATGCACCTTCAGTATTTCCGCTTCTCTGGTCGAGTGATTGCATTAGCTTTGATGCATAAAGTGCAAGTTGGTGTTGTCTTTGATCGAGTATTTTTCTTGCAATTGGCTGGAATGGATATTTCCTTGGAAGATATACAGGATGCAGATCCATTATTGTATACTAGCTGCAAGCAAATTCTGGATATGGATGCAGAATTCATGGATTCAGATGCTTTGGGACTAACATTTGTTAGAGAAATCGAAGAACTAGGATCCAGAAGAGTTGTGGAGCTTTGCCCTGGTGGGAAAAACATCATTGTGAACAGCAAGAACAGGGATGAATATGTTTATCTTCTTATTCGGCATCGCTTTGTTACATCTACCTCTGAACAGGTAGCACAATTTGCTGGAGGCTTTGCTGATATTCTTTGTAACCAAAAGCTCCAGAAGTTCTTTTTCCAGAGTTTAGAGCTTGAAGATCTTGATTGGATGCTATATGGAAGTGAAAGTGCTATTTGTGTTGATGACTGGAAGGCACATACTGAGTACAACGGCTACAAGGAAACTGATCCTCAGATTTTCTGGTTTTGGAAGGTATGTGCATGCAAGATTTCATATATATTTTATTTTGAGGGGTATTAGGTTTAATATTTCTTGGAAGGATCTTATTTCTTGGAGATTAATCAGCATGCACGCAGCATGAATATTATTCTCTTTCCCAAATATTATCTCGTTTTTATTTAGTTTTCTTTTCTCCAGTTTTCAGGATTTTCTCTGCAATTTAAGATTTTATGATATTAGTGGAGGTTTGTATGTTGTCAGGTCTTCCACACAATGTGCATCTTTTACTGCAGGCAAACCTTTCTTACAGTATGGCATCACTTTATTTGTTGGGTGGCAGCACCATTGGTCAGTGTTGCACTAATGATTGATGCAAAATTGTTAGGTTTTACTTGTAAAATGGCTCTTGAAAGTTTGAAATTTTATTTAAAATAGAAATGGGTATGCACCTGATAAGGGAGTTGGGCAGAGAGAGACGTGCATTGGATATACGCATTTTTTCATCTGATGAGAAATTGTCGTATGTGTTTGGGAGAGACAAGGGAGAGAACTCATAGAAAGTAGAGGTCACATGTTGAAGTAGTGTGAAATGATGATGATTAATGGGTTAATATAATATTTTAGGCTTCATTTTGTTGATACAGGCAATTGCTCACTGGATATATACATTTCTTTTACCTAAGAAGTAATTATCATACATATTTGCTTAAGTGGGTTTTTGTTTATGTAGATAGAAACTCATGAAAAATAGTTATTATAAGCAAGCCCAAAAAGGTAACATGTAGTGGTTGTAAAAGATGCCAGATTATGGTTTAACAGAATTTATGTCATGGATAGGCCCTTAGCCAAAAAAAAGTACACTTAGGCCGTTTGAAATACTTTATAATATCTAATGCTTCATTCTGTCGATACAGACAATTATTCTGTCTCACCCTCTACACTACATGTTGCATATCTATGTGTGTGAAAAGAAGAGTCATACATCAAAAGACTACAATCTGAAATTACCAACTGTGTTTGGGATGGCAGTGATCTCTATTATCACCTGATAAATTTCTGTGGATGCAAAGAACGTTTAGTGGGTGATATTATATTCTCTTTCTCTAACCAATTAGAAGTGGGGTTTGGCTTTAAAGGCAGAGATTCTGGCTGTTTTGGAAGGTTGAAAGAAGCATTTCTTTGGGGCTGAGAATGTTTCTGGAGAAGGGATGCTTTTGCAGATGGTTGATTGGATCAAGCAGGGCAACTGAGTCTTTGGTGCTACTGTCATTTGTTGTGAGAAGCTAGATATCTTGCCATAGCTCTTTGTGTGGGTGCTTCCTGGGTTGAGAAAAGATTAATCAGGAGGAAGAATTGTTAGCGAAGAGGGTTGCCACCGCATTAGAGGCTTCTAGTTGGCACTTTACCCTCCTCGACAGAAGTTTTAATTGGGTTGTCTGTGGTTGACTGTCTTCTGTATGGGGTTGTCTAAGATGAGATTTTTATCTTTGAAAGGGCTTTGTCAATCCTTGGAGGAATTTTCCTTTTTCTCATCTGCAGTACTTTCTTTGTGTGGGGGGTCCTTACAATAAGGAAAAGCATTATTTGGTTTTAATATGATGATAGTTATTCTAATTGTCTTACTTATACTCCTGCAGATTGTTGGCGAAATGTCAGCAGAGCAGAGGAAAATTCTACTCTTCTTTTGGACTTCGGTTAAGTATCTACCTGTAGAGGGTTTTGGTGGTTTGGCTTCTCGTCTATATATCTACAAGTCCTCAGAGCCCTGTGTTCGCCTGCCTTCATCTCACACATGCTTTTACCGGTTGAGTTTCCCACCTTATCCATCAATGGCTATCATGGAAGATCGGCTTCGCATCATCACCCAAGAACATGTTGGATGCAGCTTCGGTACCTGGTGAGCCATCTATTGCATCTCATTTTGGGATAAGAAGGGTTTTTGACTGCACAGAGAGATTTGTACCTCTGCATGTACAGATTATAGGATAATCTTATCTTCTTCTTCTTTTTTTCCCCCTTTTTTCTTTTTTTCTTTTTCTAATTCGACTATGTAAGAAGGTTTCCCCCTTTATCAAGCTCTTTTATATGGAGGTTGTAATTCCTTTGCTCTTTTCAGTCAACTGTTTATATAGTTATAGAATTCCTTCAGTAAAATAAGAAAAAGGAAGGCGAGAAGGAAAAAAGGAATTTCCCTGCTTTATTGGATTACTTTTTATGACATGCAACATAAACAGCTCTCTCTCTCTCTCTCTCTCCATTTTCTGTCTTTAACATATTTCTCTGTAAAGCTATGTAGAACTTCTGTTTCATTGTTACATTCCCCTAGCTAGAAAATAGATTTGGCAACTTTATGCTGTTGTATGCAGTTCTCTTGTGATCCACTTTGCTTCATTTGTTCACGAGCATCATTTTTCATAGGTCATTCTTAGGTTAAAAAGAAACAGGTGATCTGTCGTTTTACTGTGGGTATCTGGAAATTGTAGCAAGTCGCTTACCATAAGATAAATGTCCTCTTTTCCAGCTCTTTTTGTTCTTGTATTCTTTGGATTTGTCACTGTTTTTACATTCTACTACACAACGAAGCTGTTTGGTAAAGAGTGTGCAATGTGCTTTACTGAAGCTTATGCTGGTTTGGAAAGGTGTTTTCTGTTGGTGATATTTGTACTTGGCAGAACCTGGTCATGTGGGCCTCTCATACTCACATTCATCATGTGGAGGCACATGATGCGGGACGCCTCCAGCCTTGGTATGCATGCTATCGCTGCTTAAACATTCTTTTGGCATTCTTAGGTTCCAGTCATCAGTGTTTATATATCCAATGTAGGTCCCTGACACATCCAGAGTTTTCTCTTTTTTATTTCAATTGCCGTGCAACATGTTTTCTCTTTTGCAGCATGTAGCTGGCCAATAGGGCTGTTTGGAAACTGTTTCTGAAAATCAGTTTTCAAAAAGAGTTCATTAAAACCACAATATATATATTGTGTTTATTTGAGAGTTTTCAAAAATAGTTTTATAATGTTCTAAAGTCTGTTTTAAAATGAAAGCCTATTTAGAAATTTGGAATGTTTTTAGTTGTTTTTTTTTTTCAAATATTTTTTAAAATAATTTTACTTTCAATCAATTTTTTTGCATTTATATAATTATTTTTAAAATAACTTTCAAAAAACAAATGAAAATAATTAAAATATGTTTTCATGTTTTGAAAACAATGGATCATACTTGTTTTCATCTTTTTTTAAAAAAAAATGATAAAAAAACCATTTTTAAAAACCATTTCCAAACATTAGCCATAGGTTTTTTTTTTTTGGAATTAAAAAATCAAGTTTGATAAACTTTGAAATGAAATTTTTTTTAAAGAAAATGTTTTGAAAATAGGATTGTAATTTAGATTAACAGCAAGACTATGGCTGAGTTCTGGCTATCTGCTTGTATCGATAATGAATATGGGACGATCTAATGTATTAAAGAGAGAATAATATGATAATTATCATCAAAACGAGAATATATCATTATTATTATTATTATTATTATTCAAGGCTAGAGACATCTCAACACACCATATCAAACTCATGGACCCTCTTGAAACCAACATCCCCTGCTACTGAAAAGTGGTGCAGTTCTATGGTTTAGTCATCTCCCATTGAAGCTCCTAAGCACCATGGGCATATTTGCCAAGTGGCAAAATATGCTGACGTGGATCCAAGTGGGTTATCTTAACTCTTAAGCTTCCAAACCCCATTCAAAACCCTTTACCATTCATCATAGCAATAAAAAAAGACTAAAATAAAACTAGTAACTTAATTCCCAACTTTGACATGCAAACCCTAGAAAAGAGTACCCCACCATCACCCCCACCACCACTGCTGCTGCCCTCACTAGGTAGATCTATTCCTCAATCTTCTCGACAGGAACCTCTGTGCTGGCTTCCTCTGCTGCTTCAGCTGGTTTGGCTTCTTCTTCTTCCTTGGCGGCAGCTTCCTCTGCTGGGGCTGGGGCAGCAGCTGCAGCTGCCTCCTCAGTAGTCTCTTCTTTGGCCTCCTCAACCGCGGCTTCTGCCTCCACTGCTGGAGTCTCTCCTTCGGTTTTCTCTGCTTCTGCCTCCTCAACCGCGGCTTCCTCTACAACCTCCTTTGTCTCAACTTCAACAGGAGCTTCAGTTTTGGCTTCAGCTTCAGGTGCCGCTGCCTCCTCCACTGGAGCCTCTTCCTTTGTTTCTTCAGTAACTGGCTCTGGAGCAGCCGGTGGAGCCTCTACCTCTTTTACGGCTCCCTCTTCCACCTTGTTCAATTCCTCGGTTTTTTCATTCTCCGGCAATGCTGCGGTGACTGATACAACCTGCATGAATCCCGTTTGATGTTAAACAAATAACCCTCTGATGGAAATTACTGAGACAATACTTTGTCACGAATAAAAAAATATTCATAGGAAAAACAATGAATTAACGTTGATGCCAATAATTATAGCCAAAAAAGTAAGTCGCCAATATCAGAGTGAGCATAAAATATCCAATTCAGATATTATATGGTTTAAATGAATCTCTCATTCTTATTCTAACTTTGAATGAAATGAGGTTTCATTGGCATTGCAAAAATGATGAGAGCTATTTCTATATCAAATGAATGGGATCCAATAATGTTGGCTGCCATTACTTTTTGCTGGATCAATATTTGATCAAGCTAAGCTCCATGATGATCATAATATTGATCCATTCATACTGTGCCATGCACTCCAGTTTTGCATATTCTAAAACTGGGTGATCACAAAATGATGGATTCTGCTTCTGATCCATTCATTCATCTAGACCCAGATGAGGATTTTACAAACAAGAACTGGGTTATTCAGAAAATAGTGAAATGATACTCTAAAAAACACCTGGATCATCAACAAATAGAAAAGAAACTTCTAGTGAAAATTACGCTAGAATTAAATCTTTAGTAAGAAACGGAGAGACAGACAGATGAGTATATATACAAGCAAAAGCTGTCAGTTGAGTCTGTTGAGAGGTACCTCAACAGTGGCCATGGCAAAATGAAAGGGAAGTGTTGCGACTGATCGACTCGAGAAGAGAAAAGCGAAGGGAGTTGGGAGCTAGAGCCTAAGAGAAGGGGTGGTTGTGAGCGAGGTGAAGAGAAGGAGAATGATAGCTATATATATATGGAGAAGCAAATGCATTGTAGCGATAAAAGTATTAATAAGGAGGAGAGAGAGAGAGAGAGAGAGAGAGAGAGAGAGAGAGAGAGAGGAGTGGAGGAATCTTGGCAAATTGACATCCCAGCCACATCACTGACAGAAAAGGGCCATTGGGGATGTCTAGTCTCTGAATAAAGTATTTTTAGGTGAAAGTTTGTATATATATTTAAAATTACCATTATTATAGTAAATAATTTTGTATACATTGAAATTGAAATGCCATATGGTGGAGGCCATTTCCCATATCAGCTATCAACTAGCCTTTTTTAGTGGGTTTCGCTGTGTTTTGTGCAGTAGGGCAACTAGGTGACTACCATCATGCATTCATGTTGGCATTTCATTATTTTTTGTTTCTTCTCTTTTAACCATGTCCTCTCCAAGATTTACCCCCCTTGCTTCACGGGATCGCTTTGAAATCTACAAATTCCCTTCATTTTTAAGTTTCAATCGTACTCATCAAAAGAATTATTAACGTACGCTTAAAATATAACTTAGACACCATTACGATACAATTTATCCCACTTTAAAATATTACTTTATTATGATAATTCTCAATATATCTAAGCTTACAGAGAAGATCGATTTGTTATCTTTAGAGCAATTTTTATATGTTGATTCGATGAAATTTCTTTTCCGTTCGATAACGGAAGGGTCGTCTTACAAGACTTGTTTGAAATCGTTTATCTAAGACCATCTCTTAATAATTATAATTTTAACAATTAAAATTTTGATTTTTATTGTATATGTTAACCAAGAATTATTAGTATGTCAAATATTTGAATTTTTTTTTTCTTTCATCAAATCATTATTACCCTAATTCAAAGCTCTTGGACGCTTTAGTGATTGTACTGAATGTTGAGAAAAGTTGTGTCCAAAGTGTAATTGTAAAACACAATGTTTAAGGTTTGAAGCATTTGAAGAACGGACAGGAGGCAAAAGCCAAGGTGGGTGGGGTCCAGGGCGGTGCCGAAACGTGGGACCCATACCATCAAGGATGATCATGAACCTAACCCATGGGCCCACCAAAAATTGAAAATAAAATAAAAATTTTGCCGTGGCCAACTTTTCTTTCTTTGTTTCAACCACAATGAGAGCTGCCTTTGGCCTTTGGAAACCGCCCTTTCTAAAGATGAACCCTGTCGGGCCCCACTGCTGGTACTTTCCAGGTAGGATCCACGTGACTCCGGACCCACATGCAGCCGTCGGATGTGCCACGTCGGATTTGAGTCATAGTTCTGATCATGTTCCATTGTGCCAGAAAAGTGCCACCCACATGTATTCTCATTTTTTAATAGTGAAAACATTTTCAGCATCATTTTTTTATGGGGTAATTTATTTTACTTTCATTAGGTGCGATATAAAAACTAATTATATGATTTATAAAAACCAAATATAATGATGTCACAAGCGTGGAGGAATTGTCTACTTCAATATATGTTCTCCCACGTTAAAATGTGTCTATTCAATTTTTCATGGGACATCATCTTCATAGCAGCTCATGAGATTTATAGCCAAAATCCACGTGTTTTTCGACTAAAAGATTAATTGTAATTTCATAATGAACATTAAAATCAGATTTTTAATTTTTTTTTTAAAAAATTATATATACAAATAATAAAATTGAATCGGACTTTTATATATTAATTATTAATTAATGACGTCATCAAAATATTTATTATCATTTTTCATCTATATGATAATTAACTATGACCCACTTTATCGCTTTTACCTATATTTAAGTTAGACAAACAGTAACCAAACATGCCGCTAGTCCTAATTAATTGTTTGTTTGAATTTTTTAAAGTGGAAGAAATGGAAAGGGTGTTTAGGTCATTTCCATGAATTGCCACGGATCCAAGGACGATGGTGAAGTTGAGAGTGTGGAGAGTGTAGATCTCAATACAGATTAACATGAAATTTTGGACGTAAGTGGGTAAAAGCCTCGACGTACGTGTCGTCAGTTGTGAATATGATTCGTTGGATTTGAGTACCAATGTGGTGATTCTGAAAGTTGACTACAAAATAAAAAGTTGATGTAAAGTTTGGACGGTGGGGAGTGCAGGCCAGAGTGGACCCTATTTCTCTTACATGATTTTGGAGGGTTACCGTTGGCGAATAGGGACATGGCACGGGTGCTGCCGGGCCTACGTCACCATGGGTTACGGGCCTATGGCCCTTGTGTTCGGTTGACGTGGTGGGCCCCACTGTCTGAGCTGCTGGGTTTGATCTGCAAAGGGTTCCTGTGGGTGGCCCACCAACTGAATCATTTAAGGCTTGGTGAGGTGGACTAATGGGCTTCGAGTTGTGTGGGGCCCATGAGGTAAACGGCTATACCAAACCGTCAGAAAAACAAAAAAAATTGGTGGGTGAACGGTTTAAACAAAAGTGAAAATTGTTTCCTTTCTATTCTTTCAATTTCTGAAATTAAAATATTGAGTGTATTTTTACCTTTTTATTTTAATTTTTAATGAAAGTTAAATATATTTAATCGAATTAAAATAAACCCAAATCACCGTTCATTTCAGGCTTACACCCATCTTACGGTTGCAGGCATCCTGATTCCTGAGGTTTAAATCATATACCCTTTCTTAGGCTTATTTCTAGCATCAACATTTAGGTAGACGAATAATTTATTTGACTAGAAAAAGCAATTTGATAAAAACGTAGGATAGTGAAATCATACTTACCAATATAAAGGGACCATTAGGAGGATCCCACAAGATCCAATCTAATCTTGATGGATTGACAGTGAGTAAAGCCATGAAGAACAATAGGGAATACATGCTTTGGAGGCAATCAATCAGTGGAAAAAGCCATTAGCTTACATTTGAAACTTGATGTTTTATCAGTGCTTACCTCCAAGCATGCATTTTAAGAAAAAGCATACTAGCTTGCAAAGATTAGAGTGACACCAACCTGATTCGAGGAGGCAACGCTGGTCCATCAACCTCTATCCATGGGAAGCTTGCTTTTCTTTTCCCAAGTCCAAATCATGACTGGTCGGCGATCACTTTTTTTCTTCTTTCCCTCTTTTCCTTTTTCCAATCTGAGTTAGCAGCTAACCTGGTCCCTTGTAAAAGAGATGCCTGAGAGGTGGGCCTTTTGAGAGGCAAATGTCAATCACTGTTCTCAAAAGAAAGTTTCAGCAACCATGGGAATTAGAGGATTTACAGAATCTTTTTAGTACAGAAGCGCCCACCAAAACTTCATGGGTTTCCAATTTCATGCACTCTTCTAAGGGGTAAAGAGTTTGGTATAAGCCATAACCTGTCTATCATTCTGTAATAAAAATATTAAATAAATCACCTACCCAAGCCTTAAAAGAGGATGAGGGCTTCTAATTCCTATTTTGGACTTGATGATAATACATATCCAAGGACGGTTCACCAACAAGCCAATGTTACAACATGTGAATATGAGGATATTTGCAGGATGGGGATACAAGGATTAAGAGATCAATCAATTTTCCGAAGATAAAATAGTTATTAAAACTGGAAAATGTTGAAAATTTCTCTGATACACAAATTAACTGTGAGACTGCAATTAAGGTGAATACTATAAAGGTGATTTCACCAGTTTTCAATGATAAAGAGTTGAAATCTGGGGTGAATATGATGATAGCTGACTCGAAAGTTTCAGTTAAGCAGAAAACATAAAGAGAACCAGGCAGTGCTTGAACCCTATCTATGGAGTAGCCAATTCCATGCAGTAAAATATATTTCAGCTGACGAG
Organism: Vitis riparia; assembly: GCF_004353265.1. NCBI lineage: Eukaryota > Viridiplantae > Streptophyta > Magnoliopsida > Vitales > Vitaceae > Vitis > Vitis riparia. The sequence goes on from NC_048440.1 coordinate 21,374,966, forward strand.
TTTTCTCAACACTGCTTCAGCTCGCTGCTCGAATTTGGGTAGGGCCCATTCATGCTGAACTATGTCGAGACTGTCTTTCTCAGCACCCAAGCTCTGACAAGAAAAGTGGAAAATTATTAGGATGGAAATCATTTTTCTGCTTTCAAGCCATTCATTAGTACTCTCTGATATCCTGTTTCAGTAAACAAAGGTGAAAAAGAAGTTTTGGGGGTTTTCCAAAGTTTATTCTTATTTCCATTATGAATAAAAGAGAACCTTTGTGTTCTTTAGACCGTGATTACAATAACTAATGAACAGAAAACATTTAAAAACCTTTTTGTTTCTCTCATCTGATTTCACTAATTTATTATCATGCAAATGAGACCAAAGTTCAGAAATATTTAGACTTAATTCGATAATTCCTTGTTTTTTTCAATAAGCAACAACATTTTTATGCCATGGTCTTGGTTGGCAGGAATAAGATCAGATTCAATAAAAGGCAAAAAGAAACAAAATTAGATGATAATATTAGATGAGCAAGGAAATCAATCAGGCAACCATAGGAAAGCTTCTTAAGATGCATCAACCTCCTAAAGGGTGGGAGTTACAAACTTGTAAGCATGCCAAACAATAGCCCTAAGACAACATTCTCAAAGTAAAATGGAAGCAAAATAACCAAGGATGAGGATGGTAAATGTTAACATGGAAAACCCCTTAAAGTGAAGGGAAAAAGCACAGAACAAGAAGCATGACTGTACTGTGAAATATGCAAGTAAAGGGGCATTAACCCTTTCCAGTGCAGATGATACCCCCAACGGCTCAACCTAATACAATCTAGCTGTTACAGGTGAACCACAAAAAGCAATAGTTGTGATTTTTTTTTTTTTTTGATAGGCACAAAAAGCAATAGCGGTGATAGAACCTCCATAACCTATTACCTATCAAAAAAACAAAAAGAACCTCCATAACCTGGCTCCAAGTCTTTAATGAGTAGAACCCCTGTGACATTATCCTTTTTCCTTTTGAAAAAGGTCCCCTAAAATGGAGGGTTATTGGCTAACACTCTTAATGATGGTTTTTTAAGGCCATCATTGTAACATAGACTGTTCATGTGATGATGTTTGATGTGGTAACAACTTTATACTAGAAGAATATCAGATGGCATGATGGGGTTTTTGTTGTCACTTCTAAAAGAGAAACATCCTTTCATAAACATTAGCTTTGATGTAAACTTGCTTTCATCCCTTTTAGCCATTGGTTGAGGCATGAGAGAGAATAAGCCTTGATCTGCCAAGTAATAACTGAAATGGTAACCATTGCCTAGCTCAAGTGACTCATCATTGCCCGCTTGCCCCACCACTGGCAAATGGGCAACACAGGATGATTCCATCTTTTTGGCATTTGAGACACTTATGAATGCAGAACACAATAACCATAACCTTCAAGACATCTGACTTTCATTGTCATGCCTAGGTGTGCAAGACATGAAGCACCTATGATGTGACTTGAGCAGCATCAAAGGCCACCACCCTCATTTGACTGAGCTGTGAATGCCAATAAATGTCACCTTGTATGGAAGGGCAAGAAGGCAGTGCAGAAGACAGCTTCCTTGATCTTAGATTCTTAATATAGACTTGTAAGGACATTAACAGAAGAACATTCAGAGGCAAGGAAGCATCTTCATTGAAAGTTGAAACAGAAACAATGGAGGGTCAATTGGCATAGGCTCGGGAAAGCCATTTTATGTCATTTCTAGATAACTTGAATTATGTAGTGTAATTTTAGTACTTTGCTGTACCCCTTTTTTTTGTCTGCCTATTTGTTGCATATACACCAAATATAACTGAGGTTACCACCTTTCCTTAAGTTGGTCTTGGTGGATGGTCTTTACTTATAAAAGAAAGGCTAACACAAGAGAAGTCCAATTTATCTAGTCAGTCAAAGAATGCATGTCAATCTGTAACGCAGCAGCATAATATGTCATGGTCATCCAATGAACAAGACATCTTATCCATACTCTTGAGCAGCCATATGGAGGGAATGAATAAAGGTTATGAAGAAAAGTAAAATTATCCTTCTCTTTGCAGTGGATGAAAAGTATAACCCTCTCATTTACAACTTAATTGCTCTATAAATGTTGGAACGTAATTGAAAATTTAAAAATGAGATGGGGAAGGATACAAATCACTCTTCATTCAATTTTTTTCTGATGGTTCTCGTCAAATTTTTTAGGCATTCTTTACACAAATGAGAACATTTCAACAGATACAAAACAGGAAAAAAATAACATCTTAGTAGACAAGCAGACATATTAGCGCCAGACTGTACAATAAGTCTTAAGTCAAATGCAAATGCTGGCATTAAATTTCCCTCTAACACAGAGTCCAATCTTCAGTAGGGCTATGCACTACTCATGAACAGATAGAGCTGACCTATCTCACCTACCTTGGCATCTCCTTGTCCATAGAGGGCCAATCAGCCTAGATTCTAGAAGCCTTGATGAACCTATGTTTCACAACCCGTAATAACCTAACCAGTCAAATGTTGAATTCCTTTTACACTCAATAGCAAAAGCCTTCCCTGAGCTCTATCCTAAGCCATTCCTTGATAAAATTTCATCTATCCCATCGTTTTGGAAACTAATAACTCATCTTTGTTGGAGGAGGTTCAACAGAAAAGTCACCTTAGATCACTGGTTAACATATAGTATATGGTAATGTGAAAAGCTTTTCTTGATTTAACACTACACATGGCCTTGTTGTAATGCCTTCTGAAACCAAAAGGGTATGTGAGATTTATGTTCATTTGGTTGGGTGTAAGAATCCACAGCTGATCATGAACAAACAAATGACATCAGCTCCCCAGCAACACTAAACAAGCATACTGTAAAAGGCCCAAGCTGGCTGGGATCACATAAGAGCTAGACACATGATTGAAAAAGCATGGACCTTATACTACTGTTGTTGGCATGAAAGAAGCAGCACATCGGTAGAAGGTGGTACCGAGGCATCAAAGGCCCTTTTTTAATTAAAAAACACAAGCATTAGACATCTATTGTTTATGGGTATGTCGCAAAAGAAGGAGATGAAACCTGACACTTGATGCCATGGTTGACAAATGAGAACCTGTCATGCCTTGGTGCCTAGGGAATGAAAGCAGTCTAAACATTCCATAATTTAAAACTATGCAGCATTTTCCAATCTTACCCCTTTCCTTCACGGTGGGCAATGGGAGAAGGATTAAGTTTTGGAAAGACAAATGGTGTGGTGATGAGCTTTTGTGTGTCTTGTTCCCCTCCTTATTTGCCCTAGCTAGCTGTAAAGAGGCTTGGGTGGCGGACTCGTGGATGCACTCTAATAAGAAGGGTGTTTGGATTCCTAATTTCTCTAGACCTCTCAATGACTGGGATATTGAGACTGTGGAGTGCTTTTTTTCAAGGCTTCAAGATAAGGCGGTGGATGTGGAAGGGGAAGACAAGATGTTTTGGGTGGCAACAAAGAGTGAATCCTTCTCTATTAAGTCCCTCTATTCTATCCTTGAGGCAGGAAGGGTGGAGCCTTTTCCTTCAAGTGTAGAGTGGAATGCATGGGTTCCTCCAAAGGTGAGTTTTTTTTGCTTGGGAGACTTCGTGTGGAAAAGTTTTGACTTTAGACCAACTACAAAGGAGGGGTTGGTCTTTAGCCAAAAGATGCTCCCTTTGTTATGCTCATGAGGAGTCAATTGATCATATCCTCTTGCATTGTGGAAAAGTGAGGGTGTTGTAGGAGCTCTTGTTCTCTGTTTTTAGGGTGTCTTGGGTGATCCATTCTACAATAAGAGAGATCCTTTTAGGGTGGCATGACTCTTTTGTTGGAAGAAAGTGGAAAAAAGTTTGGAGAGCAACGCTTTTATGCCCTTTTTGGATAATATAGAAAGAGATAAATAGAAGATATTTCAAGAAGTGGAGTTCTCTGTTCAAATGCTGAAATTCTTGTTTTTGTGCAACTTGTCATCTTGGTCTAATTTGTTTATAAAAAATACAATTATGTCCTTAGACAATTTATTGATTGGTTGGTGTTAGATTGAGGGAATGAGCATTTTTGTTTTCCCTATCCCTTTTGGCACTCTTCGGTGGTCGTTGTATATACTGTGTACTTTGGTACGCCCCTTTTGGCACTTTTTGACCACTGTTGTATACACCGTGTGTACTTTGGTGCGCCTCTTTTGGTTCTTTTATATTAATACTATTGCCATTTTCTTATCAAAAAAATTCCAATCTACCCCTTGGAAGCTCCATACAGGAATCACAAAATCCTTAGGGCATATTTCTAAAGGGAAATAATCCAATCCTCAAGACAAGAAACCAATGCTTTGAATTCCTCACAGGTTAAGTGGCCACCCACTCCAATCAAACCCCCAAATAAAAACTAAAAATAAATAAAATAAAATAATAATAATAAATCCATAGCTCATGCAAATCACCTCCTACTACAAAAGAACACTTAAGACATACACCATCAGGGCACACAGGAAAACCTCAACTTATCACAGACTACTGTACATAATCCTATAGGTTTTTTACCTTCTGCTTTTTATTTTTTTAAAAAAAAATTTAGGGTATTTTCACATACTTGTGCAGTGCTGTTTCATGTAAAATGAAAGAGAATAAATAGTGGCTGTTACTATGTGACACCGAGTAATCACAGGGAAAATAATATACCTTTGTAGGATCAACGCCGAACCCACTCATTTGCATCATACGCTGGGTATCATCTGTGGCTGTATCAAAATATCATATCAGCCTCTCATGAGTTGAAAGAGGGTTTATTCTTTTTTTCTTAAAAAAAACGTATAAAGTCTAAAGAGTACTTTGAAAAGGAGGAGAAAAGAGAGATAAATCAAATAGTTATCACACAGTTGGCTAAAGCATCATCTTAGAGTTTATAAACCAATACAAACCATTTTCTTCTCCCAGAATGAGACTAAATAAACCCCTTAATCCGAACAGGTTGAGGAAGTACCTGATAAAAGATTACAGCAAATTAGAAGACATTCAGCCCAGTATTCTAAAGGTTAATATCAAATTCAAAGCAAAAGATTTGACATGCTGGAAGTAATAGCTTTCTTGTTCTTGATATTAAGCAAGTACCAGGAGCGACTGCTGACATAGCTAACATCTACAGTGCTCAAATCAATTCCATTTTGTAACATGGAGCGAAACCTCTGAGTCAAGGGGAAAGGTATCTTGGCTGGGGAAAAAAATAACAGATTCAGATTCTAATAATGTTGATATAAACTTGCCTATCAAAAAAAATAATGTTGATATAAACAATTATACGGAAAAGTGAAGATCAATACAGCAAAAGAATAAATATAGGAATATTCAAGACTGATATTCCAAAAATTGTTGTATATGCAAAAAGAATGTCCTGATTCTGGAAAGGAGCAATTGAAAAAAAAAAGGGAAAAAGGAACAAATGGACTGAGTATTGATAGAAATACACAAGAAAAGTAATAGATTGATAACATAACAAGCAATTTGAGCCTGAAAAAAATGAGCAAATGAAGAGCAATAAACAAAAAGCATAAAGCCCCATCTCAAGAAAACTCAAGGTTCATCAAATAGATAAATGAAACAACTCAGAAAGCCTGAACTTGATAAAGAGGTAAAAAAAAAGAAAAACAGACCTGCTACAAATCCAGAGAAGAAAAAGTTAACCCAAGCAAAAGTAAGAGTCTGTCCACAAGGGTAAAAAACGGTAATTAATGGTTAGTCATCTGATCTATTACATTAAAGAATAGCAACAGAAAACACCGACAGCAATACCTGGGGTATGATCATTGAAAGGTTCTTCTTCATCATATCCATAGCCATGTTTGGATCAGAGAACATTTGTGCCTGAGCATTTTGCGCCTGACCCTTAGGAACATGCAGTAATCCATTTTCCTGCCATGGTCAAGCAAATGTGCATAAATGGCATTAGAATAACCCACAAGAGAAGGCACACTGCAAGCTAGCTTCAGTGGATGCACTCCCTCAAAAGACCTGGCTTCTATGAGTTATTACAATTGAGGCAGCCCATAAAGCAAAGCCAGCCAAAAGATACACTAAAAACATGAATTTAGAGTGATATACATTAGATCCACAAAAGTATGTTGACATGGCTATGAGAAAAGGATGAAATTTGCATTTAGTTTGGGTTTAATCAGCAACCGATATTTTGTGTTACAATGTCATCAGTTAATGTCTCACACCACGTCCGTAAGGGCCTTCATTTATCCTTCTAGATTCTTTCACCTTGAACTACACCAACGAGTTGCAGTCAAAGAAAAGGAATAATGCTCATTTGGCATGTCAAGAACCAAACCAGGTCTTGAATGAGGAAGCACTCAAACCATCTTGATGATTGCAGATCCATGGATGTTGTTATAACCTTAATACCTATGCTCAAGTTGGATAGTATATATTTAGTGGAGCATCCAGACCCTGTTCACACCTGTATATCGAACAGATGTATGCATGCATGAACCCAGCTTGCTGGGTTGGACACATCACAACCAGATGGATTGGACCAAAACATTTGCCACACCCAATTTTCTAAAACCTTGTACTAGTGTTACATCATTCTTTTCCTATTCATTTTTTCTTGCCTTGCTACTCATCAATCTCAACGTTTCATTCCAATTACACTCACTTTATACACATATTGTTTCATAACAGCTTAATACTTTCCCACAAAAAACAGTTGGCCTTATAATTACCACATAATTTTCCGTTCAAATTGGGAAGCATGGATTCAACCCACAACACGCTAGGAGCAATTCTCCACTTCATCCATCCTGTTCTAGTTCTGTGAGTAATGTTTGCTTTGTTATGGTCATTCTCAGAAGCACAAATCTTCACTAGACACTCATTCCTACTCATAATTTATTAATTTCAAAATGTACATCCTAGAGCTCCATCTTCCGCATCAATCCTTGAAAGGTTTAGACTTCATTTGGTTCCGAGAAAGAACCAAACTGAGGATAAAAAAAAAATTAACAGCTAAAACAGTAAGAGTAAGAATAAGAACCAGACAACAGTTGGCGATTCTTGCCAGAAAAGTTTGCATAAACTAAACACAAAAGCATAAATCAATGAAAAGAAAATTTCGAAACGTTAGCTTTTGATTTTCTTTTCTTTCCTTTTGCCTCCTATAATTAGTAATGACCATCCTGATTCAGTAATCAAAACCTAAACCTTTTCATCAGTATCACATCAATTTTCTAGTCAAAACCATCAACAGAAATTTTATTAATTTTTTTTTTTTAAAAAATAAACGTACAGACACACAAACCTCGTTATTGAAGTAAACTTTCCTAGCACGAAACGACTTGGCCGGAATGTAATTCGCCGCCGCCCGCAAGTTTCGAGCCCTAACAATCACCTGCCTGAAATTAAAAAAAAAAAAATCAAATCAGACACATGAAATCACAGGAATAGATTACGCTAACATGCAGGAGCTAGGGTTTCTAACCCTTCTCTAACGATTTTGGAATCGGGCACTTGAGAGGATCGCATGAGCTTGGAGACGAAATAGCGGAGCACCCCGATGAGAACCATCACCACCGACAGTGGTATAAGCACCCAATCTCTGATGGCCGTGTCCAGCACCAGATCTTCCGCCATTGTTTCCACACACAGCTTCACCCCTCGCACGAATCGTCAATATTAGGCTTTTCCACTTCTAAACGACGCCGTTTCATTGTATTACGAACGACGTCGTTTCAATATTCATTCAGCTTATGAATTGCCCAAACAGTCCCTAGTAGTTATACACTAAAAATTAAAACCATATTAATTATTTGTGATTAATATTTATAATTTATATTTATTATCAATTTTCTATATATTTTTTAAAATAAACCTGTTTGATATTGAAGCATGAAAATCAATTTACATCTTTTTAATATTTAAAATGCATTAAATAATACTTTAAGTTTAATATAATATAAAATATATTTTCAGAAAATTAAAGGGTTAATCAAAAGAAAACTAAGAGAAAGAGTATTAGGCTTTAATCCTAATTAGATTGATACATATTATTGATTAATTATCTAATAATTAAGCCTTTTAATTTATTGGTAACTAAACCCAAAACCTTAACCTAGACCACCAATTTCACACTCCTATAGATATTACTAAGGCTATAAATTTGGCCATGCCCCATTTGAAAATTTTAAGCTTGGCCGAGGTTGGAATGATTTTTTAACCCCAAACATGTTAGATCTCCTAAGAAATTTAAAATCTATTTGATAGTAATTTTAGCTTTGAGAGATAAAAAACTTTCATGCATTATAAAAGTTAAAAACACTCCCAATAATCACTACAAAATATATTCTTAATATTTTGAAATATGTAGAACACTATCATTAAAAGCAAGCTTTTTTCACGTGTATAAGTAAAATAATTAAATTTTGGATTTCGAGTTCGGATTAAAAGTGTAAATAAAAAAAAATACAAGAACTTAATTAAATTAATTCATTTTTCAACAATTGCGAATTTAAAAATTTTGAAAATTAATTATATCAGTTTAGTTTTGGTTTTCTTATCTCCAAACTCATAACAATTGAACCAAATCGATATTAAAAAACCTTTCATTTCTTGTAATTTATGATTATTTATTTGATAAAATATTTTATATTTACTAATATATATTGGTGATTCTATTAAAATAATTTATTATTATTAGACTATTATCGTATTAATATTTAAATACATCCATTATATTTTAAACTAGAAATTTTAAATATATTTTGAACTTCAAATTCTAAGTAAATTTTAATTACTTTTAAAAACAAATTGAAATAAACGTATAAATTAATTTGCATCCAATTGATCATATAAATTATAAACCAAACCAACCTCAAACAAACTTGATTGGTTGGTTTTTCTGTCACTAAAAGATGAATTCAACTAATTTTTTTCCCCAAAAACCAACTGAACCGGGCCATTTTACAATCAACTCAAAAGACTAACATGGGCCAAGCCATAAAGGCAACCCGAGTCCAGCCCGAACCCAAACTATGAGGCCGGACCACACAACCCCTTCACAAGCCTAGATATAAGTATAGCATAATAGCCTTCATAAAGCTTATTGCAAAACACAAGTTAAGCATCTTCAGCCCTACAAGCTTCTTCATTTCTTCCTAAAATGCATTAAAAGTGGGTAACTTTTTATACAGATAAATAGTCACTAGTTCGAGTCCCCTCAAGGTTATTAGAGGTTTATTCGATCCCATGAGATTACTCATGGTGCGCGTAAGCTGACCCGGACATCCACGATTATCAGAAAGAAAAAATAAATAAATACACCCTTTATACAGATAAATGGGACTAAGGTAAAAACAATGTGAAATGAAAATACGTACATATGTGACATACGAATGTCTTTTCAATAAATACTGAAAAACGCCCAATAAAGAAAATACAAGTGATAGATTTGTATTTAAATGGTGTAGTACTGTTTGCACTTTGCAGGGTCCCAATGGTACTAGATCCTTGGCTTGGTTCATACCTGCGGTCGGTTGATTCTTTTACATGTTCTCTAAGTATTCCCCCTGGATTTTCTCCCACACAGCATTCTGTTCCCTCTTAATTTTTTTTTTTTTACTGAATTCCAAGCTCATCTCATCAACCCAATCCTTCAAAAATGGGCTTAATCTCCTTCCCCACCAATGTATTCTGCCGCAGACCACTGTCGATTTCTCCTCCATTGCGAACCAAATCAAGTCGTTCGTACAATCCTTGGCTTAATCTGAAGTCCATTCTGAAGAGACAGCCTCAAAGAGCTCAAGTTTTCAATGATCCTCTTCTGCCATTGTCGAACCAGGCTGTGGTTCAGAGGGGCTTGTCTTTAAGGCGCAAACGCTTACCGCCGGTAGTGTCGTGCAGTTCTGAAAGCACAGGGCCAAGGGAAGAAGATAACAGAGCTCTGGAAGCAGTCCAGAAGCTTTACACTGCTATTAAGAACAAAAATGTGAAGGAAGTCTCAGATGTAATTGGAGATGAATGCCGATGTTTCTGCAATTTTATCTCAGCGTCCCAACCCTTCCATGGAAAGAAGGTAGGTGATCAATTTCAAAGGATCATCACCCATGATTTCTTTTCTTTTATTTATTTATTTTTTTTCTCTCTTTATCAGTTGGTATATATGAAATGGGATTGAGATTAAACCAGTAGTGCTGGGTGGTAACGAGGATGGTGGGGTGTTTTTTCTTGCAGCAAGCGTTGGAATTTTTCGATCATCTGATGAAAATCTTGGGAGATCATGCTTCAATCAGATTTTCCTTTACAATGCATGATGGGATGGCCGTTGGAGTTACATGGAGACTAGGTAATGAAATTCTGTCATTTCATATGACTGGAGTTGTTAGGAATTGTTCTTAGTCTCCCACCTTATGTTGGTTTTCTCTGCAGAATGGAAAAACAATCCGGTGCCTCTGGGAACTGGTTTCAGCTACTACGTGTGCCAAGAATACCGAGGGAGGGTGGTGATAAAGTAAGACATGTAATAGAAGATGACAATCTAGTGATAGATTCAAGGCAACGTATAAATCTATTAAAAAGTGCTTCCAAAATTCCATGCAGTTATCTCCTCTCTAATTGACATAGATTTTACAATCACCCTCATTTGACAACATCTCCGTGTGTTTTATGAGATTTACTAGATCTGACAAATAAGCATGCATTAACTTTAGAATCATCTTCATGCTGATACTACGTCTCATTAGATTTCGAGGTTGATAAATAAAAGATTGATCGGTTAAAAAGGATGAAATAATCCTTTTATTTGTGAATTTAACCATGTATATATTTTTACTTTGAAAAATAACCAATTTTTGATATATATGCCCTTTCTCATTTTAAGTATTTATATGTAATTTTAAAACCAATGATTATTTTTACTAACAAAAAAAAGGGGATATATTTATCAAAATGAGGTCAAAAAAGAATAGAAGGTTAAATTTTCAAATCTAGATTTTCAATGACCCCTCATGAAATAAAGACTCTTATTACTGGTTAGTTAATCGAGAGTGTTAATCAAATGGGAGTTTAAATGAGTCATTTCGATTATTAAAATATATCTTTTGGTCCTCCCCAAACAATTATTCAAAATAGCACTTTCCCACATGTTTTATCATTATTGTTATTATTATTCTTTTTTGAATGAGAAAAAGGAAGATAGTTTGAAATCGTATTTTAAACAATGGCTTAGTGTATATTTAGAAACTGTATCTTAAAACTGCAACTTTAGTATAGATTTAAAAACCACATTTTGAAATCACTATATCTAATTTGTATAGGAGTCATATTGGCAAAATGTGGTTTCAAAGTAATTTAAAGAAAATTTTAGAAAAGGTTCATATAAACAATAATTTTAAAACATATCTAAAGTAATTAGAGGACCAATATGATTCAATTGTGTTGAAAATGATATGGATCGTATCAAAGCTTAACCCTAAATTTGATGGGAGGGTCTTTTTTCTCTTCTCATGAAGGTATCCATGATGGGATAAATGTATGTAGGATGATTATGAAATATTGAGTAGGAAAAGAATATCTGATATTATATAGTGGGCTCTAACTCCTTGTTTAAAAGCATTTCAGCCTTAAGCCTAGATTGAATAATATCTACTCAAGAAAGAACGGGGTCACGAAAGTTCATCTTCCTTTACTAGTCTCTTCAACACAACTTTCTATCAGACCAACCTATAATTTGTCATCTCTGAACTGAATCTTTGTTTCAATGATTCAGGAACGTTAATATGCTTATGGACCCGCTGATTCACCTTGGACCCCTTAGACTGGTAAGCCATTTGAAAGTTTTTTCACTTGTTTGTGGACTTCTTTGTGGGCTTTAATGCATATGTTTTTCCTTTTTTCTGCAGAGAATTGCGGGGATAGTGACGCTCGTAATGGACAAGTTTGGGCACTTAACCTTCGAGGGTAAGAGAAAGAAAGATATATACATGTTTCTCATTCTCTCCTTCACCTTTGCCATACTGTTCTTTCTAATAACGGCTTCCCATTAAGCCATGGCATAAGGTCCAGAGCATAGTTCTCCCTCTTCCCTTCAATAAAATTCCTTTTGTAATGGACAGTAAGCATGAAAATATGAACTCCAATGGAAATTGCTGCTATTTTATTATGCATTACACACATCATTCTTCATAATTCCAGACAAAATTGAGGCTAGATTGTCTCTAAAGTACTTAGCCTCTACTGATGATAAACCAGCATACTTCTGGACATGAGGAAGTAGAGCTGCAGCAAGTTGATATTGAAGTACTTCAAGGACCTGCAGAGCAAGAACTGAGAAATGAGCATTCTTGATATGATATGGTTATCGTTCTTGATATGGTAGATGCAGGGCTAGGAGGATTACCGTCACATTCGGGTGGTGGGTTGAGGCCACACTTCTTGGGCAAGGCCATGGCGAGTCCAGGGTTGACGCCAAAGTTGGGGAGGGCATGCTTGTAGCTGCACAAGCAGTGCATATCGGCCTTTTGGATGACTGCACAACACTCTTTAGTAGGAGGGGATGGTGATGGGCCTCGAATTGCAGGGAGGCACTGAGCCAGCTGGGTTGAGTCCATGCTGCATATGGTCATGGACTTGGCTCCACCCACCACTGCAACAAGCACTACCACTATCACCCCCAGCACAAAACCAATGTCAGTAGTCCTAGCCATGACTTCTCTCCAACCCAAGTCACAGATGAGAAGTTCGTTTTACTTTAGAGCCAATTTATAGCGTTTTGGAGTAGGAAATTGGAACTTGAAACTTGGTTTTTGTTGAGTCACGAGGGACCATAACCAAAGGCTATGGGAATACAGCAAAAGAGCTGTCATCCAAAAGATGATCAGTATAGTGCAAATATGCTACATGTGGCATAGTTTTCCCCAGATGAGCTTTAGAACTATTATGAGGATGGGGTTGAGAGAGAGAGAGAGAGAAAGAGAGGCTCAGAGAGACACAGATGCTCTTGGGAAGGTAAGGTGTCTTAGAGAGACTGCAATGGGGCACACTGCCCCTTAGCCTCTGCCATTCTTTGGGACTGCAAAGACTCATCACAAGACTCTCAAACCATTCCATCTCTCCTTCAGTTTGTTTCTTGATGCTCATAAACTAAGAGCTTATTTAGTAATAATCCTAAGAAGCATTTCTAGTCTTTCTAGTGCCTAAAAACAATTCTTTTGATAAAAAAAATTTAAGCACTAGAAATATTAGAAACACTTCTTATAATCACTACCAAATGGAGTCCAAGTTCCCATCATAATTGAATTATGATGCAAGATGAGATCCAAAAATTCGAGTTTGATAGTAATCCATTGGTAAATAGTATAAAAAAAATGTGATATCGAGTGTTCAAATGTTACAAATTCTAGTACTTACTAGAAATTTTATAACATAGAACTGAAACTATGAACTGTGCCAAATTGAAATTACATATTTGCTCCTGTCAAATGATCTTTACCCTTTTAGGAAAGAAAAATATCAATATAACCCCAGAGTCCTGAATTTCTTCATTTACATCCTACAGCCATACCCCCATTTTCTTCCTCTAATATGTTTGAATTGTCAATCAAACTTCGAAGACATTTCCATTAGGTGGGGCTTGTTATAGACAAGCTATGAGGAAGCCGTTTTGAATCAAACTTTGATCAATTACGTTCAAACATTGTAACATTCAAACAAAAAAAAAAATCATACAGAATAGAAAGCAACCCTGTGTTCATGCATAATCCATGAGAATTTAGAAAACTCACTTGTCATAGTAGTCCAAAAACCACTGAGAAGGAATCAGAGTTTAAAATTCAGAAACTTTTTTTGTTTTGATTTGAACCATTTCAATATTTCGTATATTCCCATTTCATGTCTAAATTTAACATTTAGTTTGACAAGATTTCAGGAAATTTCATCCTGATTCCAGCTGGGTCCATGCTGAAAAACCAACTGCCTCCATGTGCTAATTGAAACAGAACAGCTCCTGGCATGTAATATCATATATCCATCACTACCAGGATGTTAGAGGTGTTAAACATTCCATTGTGGTTAGGCATTGGCACGAGAAAGTGACCAAAGATGACAGAGAAAAAACCCAAACCCAAGATCAGGGCATAAAGACAAGTTATTCCCTACCACTAGCCCAAGTACATTTTCATTCTAATTAGAAACAACCAAGTTTACACCTAAACATGTTAATGCACAAAAAAAAAGAGGAACAAAAGACTTCTTCAGTGTGTGTCATACCATCACAAGTAACCACAATGCAACACCCCCCCCTCCACCTGCAATAAAGTAAGAAGGTAGGATTCTATCAGATTTTTTTTTTTCTCTTACCATATATCAATCCACAAGTAAAAGAATTAGTACTTGACCAAGAGGGAAAATCTATAAACACATCAAAAAGTTGACACCAGAAAATATTACCTCAGACAAATATGGTTTCACAATAATAAATGCATGGAAGAAATTCCTGAGGACAAACTCAAACTAATTGTCTGAAAAGCCAATGCCAGACTCATTGAGTAAACTAAATGTGCCTTAGCAGCAAACAATTGGATCTTTTGACTGGCCGAAGGACTCAACAACTCAAAGTTTATGAAATAGATAATTGGGTTGTTGAATCAGAAAAAATACTAATAATAATAAAGAAAGAAAAACACACACACACACACACACACTATATGATGATGATGCTAAAAACTTGCTGATATTGTTAATTTTACACTACCTTTTACTCAATGAAATGGTAACAAGGAGACAGCTGACTAGAACTTGATCATTTAGTTCAGGCAGTATCAGACACTCAGGACCTCAGGCTGAAGCTTCAGAACTACAGCCTGAACTAACAGTGATAAGAAAGTTACTAGTATCTGAATGTGAAAGAAGATGGAGATCCCAAGAGAAGTGAAGCTCCAACTAGCCCTCAAAACTGCATTGAGTTTGAGATTCATGAACCCCTAAATGCTTCATCAGATAAAAACACTCTAATATAAGCACCATCAGAACCAAGCAGAGCAACTATAAAGGAGAATCCTAATGTGAGTGAGGAAAGGATGAAACATGCTCCTCTCAAAAGTCAGCAATTAAATAGGAAACTATAGCAGATATATGGTCTAAAGGAAAGCCTAAAAGAAATGAACTAAAATTTTAGAGGGTCAATACATACCAGTCAACATGACCAAACATCAAGATCGCTTGAACAAATGATGGCGCGCTAACATCTCAGATACCCCCAGTGCAGAAATACTTTCACATCCAAAGAGCTCCTGAAGCTTTGCATCACATAGTATTGCCATCGAATTTAGAGGATCCTAAAAGTGACAAACAAAACCACCTTAAAAGCCAATGCACTTTTTTCACTAACTGGAATTTCTAAATAATAATAGGCTACCACCCAAAAAAATAAACAGAACAGCAGTATGGTAAAAATGAAAAAAATTGTAAGTATGAACAATTTATGGAAACAGATGCATAAATGCTAAGAATTGCTCAATGATGCATAAATCCTTTTCCTTAAATATGTACAGAACAATGTGATTCAACTAGAAAGGAGTTAACAGGGCGGAATCTGAGGGGTCATCAAGAACTGGAGATTCAAATTATCACACAGCTACAAATTGCCTGACACGGGATGGACAACAAGAAAAAAGATTATTTCGAGCACGTAGACATAATGATGCATAGACATGAATGATAAGGCCAAATATGGTAACAAAATATGAACTGCTTATTTCACCTTTCTTTGTAAAACAGCATAGCATATGATGAAATATCTACAGCATAGACACCTCATGACAAAGGCAAGAGAATGAAGTGTAACCCTGAGACACATCTTTTAAGGCCATCTAATGTAATTTAGAATAGACATAGCAACGCTTCTAGCAAACCATGCAAGAGTTAACTGCAAAAACCAAAAAAGCTACAAGTAACAGTTTGCTTTTCCTTACTATTCATTTTTCTTATTAGTAAATAACCTCTCCACAAGGGACATGAGCTTTATGAAATAACAGGCTGGACAATAGTGGATGCAAAACAATCAGACATTTTACACTTTTGAAATATAAGCTGTATAAGAAACTATAAATAGAGAGAATAATCATGACAGAAAAAGAAACTTGAAATCAAGTAAGAAAGGCACGACATGTGCACCTTATACCCACCTCTAATTGGTTGACCTTTATGTACTCCCAAACACGCCTTAGGGCCTCTTCTTGGAGCATCTCCCTATCTCCAGTACCAAAAAACGTGGCAAGTGCATCAGATATCATTACAGGAGATGGACTGGCTTCACTACTTTCAGTTGCAGACTCAACATCCACCTTCAACCGTTTAGCTTGACTGGATTCTCCTGCAAACAAAAACAACAAACAAAAGTCTTAATCAAAGTCTTTATTCTTAGGACCAAACCATGTCATATGTTGTAACCATTAACATACTTGAAGGTTCAAGCGGAATGATATGTTTAGCAAGCAACTTATTCATCTTGAACATATCGGTAGAATCTGTCTCGAACACCAAGCGGAGGGCATCATCACAAATTATCTTTCGCTTGTTACTAGGATCTTGGAGGTTGTTTTTCCTAATGTATGCCCAAAGCTGCTTCACAATCTGAACCAAGCAAGGTGGAGTTCAAGGGTTACTTCAAGATAGTCTATAACTACTTCACAAAACCTGATAAGTGAGCCTGATAAAGAGAAAGTTCATTTCTATGAGAATAAGAACCTGTGTCCTTGGCATGGTTGGCTCGCCAACAACAGCCTGAAGTTCAGTTGAAACCCCACAGACTTTGTTTAGACCCCCCGAGCCGCCTCTTCTTTTGGCTGCAGCTGGAGCACTGCAATTAAACCACAATACAGACACATCAAATTTTTACCCTTTTCTTGAAAAATTAAATGAAGATTGCAGATTCATACATAGAAAGAAATGAGCAATGGCAAATTGTAATGCATATATAATGTTGTAGTGAGACAAAATAGCAATCTTCAGCTAAAAGAACTTCTGTTAAACTTAGAAATAAATCTATCTCTAGCAGAGGTAGAAAGTTATTTGACATGGTTCGGTGCACCACTGACAAGAAGCAGCAAATTGCAATAATTTAACATAAGTATGAATCTAGATAAATAGGATAGCAGGCTCGGATTTGTATAGCCAATGCTTTCTCCTTGACTACAATTTAAAATAAAAACTACGAAAAAAAATGACAGTTTTATTATTATTATTATTTTATTTCAGTCCATTTTTAATTAACAATCTGTATTTAAATTAGAACTAATAAACAAGTTGGATTTTATTTAATATAAATAATTTAGAATGGATTCTTGGAAGTGTTTCCTAATACTTGAGATTTTTGAAGTGTTAGAAAGGTTAAACGCACTTCCAAAAATTTGCAACTGAATTTTCAGATCAGTAATAAATATTCCAAAAATTAGTAAAAATAAAATAAAATAAAATAAAACTGGTACTAGGAAAAAAAAAAACCAACAACAACAACAGAAACCAAAGAGCGAATTTGCCCGATTTAAGACAAATTCCAAAGCAACCCATGTGCATTTTGAACAGCTAGTACAGTTTTGGCTCGTGAAAACAAAATATTCTACCCGAAACCCTAATTACGAAACCAAAGAAACTTCAACAAAAACTGGGTCGCTTTACACAAAACATAAAATTACAACCCTAACCATGAAATTGAACCAAACAAACCCTAGAACCAACATTTCCGCCAAACCAAACAAAACCAACCCTACACATTGGGGAAAAACAGACCTTTCTTTGGGCGCTTGGGCGGCGACACTAGCTGCATTCTGCAGAAAGGCTTCACCTTTCGGTAGGTGATGCGGCTGCGGCTGCGGCTGCGTCTGTGGCTGATGCTGCTGAGGCTGGGGGAGGGGGTACAGGAAGTTGAGGTCTTCCGGCGGTGGGCGGTGGTGCTGAAGGGCAAAATGGGAAGGGATTTGGGGGTGGGGACTGAGGAATTGGGGGTGTTGCTGGAGGGCAAAATGGTCTTTTGGGGGAAGGGGCTGAGGGGGAGACCGGAGCAGGAAACTGATCTGGTCTCTGATGAAGGCAGCCTTATGGGACAGGTCGAGCCCTAGTTTGGCTTCCAGCTGCTTAACGACGCCGTTTAAGGAGGTGAATGAGTTGGGCTCAGACTGACGGAGCAGTGTCTCCACGCCTTTCGCGATATCTTGATCCGACACCATAGCTTCACCTTCATATATTAACCGAAAAAACGGACTCTCCAACGGTTCTCTCCCTTCTCTCTGTCTCTCTCCACTGCACTCTCTCTCTTTCACCTCTCTTCTCCCTTTCTCTCTCACTCTTTATAATCCTGAAATGACGAAATTGCCCCACCATCGGTTTAAACTCTCTTTGCTTTAAAGTACTGTATTACCCTCATGAATCGTTGGATCTGGTGAAGAGGAGGAGGTCATTAGAGTAATTTCCAAAAAGTTACAGGTGGTATCTCTTTTTTAAAATAAAGATAAAGATGACAGATAAAGAAAAAGTGACGAACCGAAATGGAACGTTCCTATCTTTTGCGGCAGATTTAAAAGTGCTTCCAAATTACCTTTCTACCCTCACTGGTCATCCATTTGGGGCTTGCATTATGGGGATAGTGGTGACATTTTGGTCAAGTTGGAATAGATAGTCTGGACCGTTGGTTGGGGATACAAGTGAGTTTGGTCAACAACTTGGAAGTGGTGTGTGTTTTTGAGAAATGAGAAGTCGCTTGATCCAACGGCTGAGAGTGGAGTTCTGTGGATTGGGAGTTTAGAAAAGCATGCCCCATGAAGTTTGGTGTATGTCCTCACCAATCTTGCCTCTTTGCTTTGATTCTCACAGCTCTGAATGAGCTAAGCTGAAAATGAGTGGTGGATTATTCAATTTTAATTAAATTTTTCCTTAATTCAATTGCTTGTGTAAAAACAAAAAAGATCTTAGAAGGCATTAAATAATAATATCCTATGATATTAAAAGGTAGGGTTCTCTGGTCATTAAATTCTTCCTTTATATGTTTGATTTTTATCATAATTTCTTTAATTTTTTTACTCTCTTAGAGCAATAAAAAATAATAACTATTTTTAACATTAAAATGAAAAAAAAAATAGAAAACATATCTGATTAACATATTTTTCAATAGGTATTTAAAAAAAATGAGAATTATAAAAAATGATAGACTGAAAGTGATAATGATAAAAAAGGATCACTTCTCTCGTGAATTCATGAACAAAATTTATTATAAGACAATTTTAATATTTGAATGTCATTTTTTATATTATTCATCTACAATTTTATCTTATTGGACAACAACTTTATCTTACTGATAAGGACTATTAATTACTTGCATACCTTATTTCCTAAAAATGATGGCACATGTTGATGAGATTAGTTTCTAAAAGAAAAGTCAAAGATAATAGATAAATCTTTTTTATTTTATGGTGAAAACAATTTAATAAATTGTGTATTATTAATATAGTGTATTATTTTATATTAATATTGTGAATTATTTTTCACCGAGACATCAATTTAGTATATTAGTAAAGAATGATTTAATAAACTTTTCATCACTCTTTTGCTTATGAGGGGTTGAAAAAAGGTTTTAAAAAAAAGAAAAAGAAAAATAAATAAAATACACATATATAATCAAGAAAAATAGGTAAAAGAAAAGATAGTAATAAATTAAAATAAAATAATTATATTTTTATTTTATTATAAAAATTAAATTATTTATAATATATATATATATATATATATATATATATATATATATATATATATTTTGTATTGCTCGTGATCAAGTAAAAACTTTATTATCCTAATAGAATATACAATTATTTTTTTACGAGTAATTCAATTGTATAACGCTCAACTATTCACCCGGTAGTATAGCATAATAATAATAATAATAATAAATTAATTTAAGTTATGTCACAATATATCGTAATACTGATGTATTTATATTATAAGTATAATACATTTATGTTGTACATATATTTTATGATAAAATCAATAATTTTATAAATATCTATTTATATCATTTTGGCATTGTTATTAACACATCATACCAGTGTATTAACGTTATTCACTCAATGTATCCAAATTGTTTAATCATTTTTATATATGTAAACAAAAAAAAATAATATAAGTATATTAGGGAATATAGTATTATCATACTATAAAATAAAAAATTACATAATTTTTTTTATTTTATTATACGAAATTATTTTTTTTGAAATATATATTTTTTTCAAAATTTGAGATTTTTAGAGGATCAATAAAAAAAATTAATTTTCAATATATCTTAAATAAAAACCACAACATAAAGTTATTATATCGTTTTATATATGTAACATATAATAAAAAACTTTGTCACATAATAAAATGAACAATTATTTTATATGAGCACCCATCAATAAAATAACATACAACTATTCATTTAGCAATATAGCATGTAAGATTTTTTAAAATAAATAAATTATATTATATTATAATATGTTGTACTATTAATATATTTATATTGTAAATATAATACATTTATAATGTACTTATACCTTATGACAAAAGCAAAAATTATAGAAATGTTTGTTTATACTTTATTGACATTGATATTAACACATCGTATCAATACATTAATATCATTCACTTAATGCATTGAAATTGTTTAATAATTTTCGTATATATATATAAAACTACAAGCCTCATAAATTGAAATTATTATTTCATTTGATTTAAAAAATGATTCATAATATAAGTATGTTATAGGTTATAGTATGATCATACACAACTACTACTTTTGTAAAAAAAGTTTAAAAATTTTATAATTAGGTTTGATTGTAATGTAAATATATTTTTATTGTACTCGTATGTTTTAACATTGTCTATTAGATGCATTGAAAAAAAAAAGTTATATACAAAAATTAAGAAAAAACACTAATGCAAAGGAAAAAATATGGAAAAATCATATAATTTTTTTTAAATGTTTTATTGTAAAAAAATGATTAAATATTCTTCATGATTATTATGAAAAATTAATCATTCTAAGTTATTCAAACTCAATACAAAAACATGATTTACCAATTTAAAATAAATATATATACATATATATATATATATGAAAAATTCATCATTCTTATTACTTAACTATGAAACTTATTTTGTTTTTAATAAAATTTAAAATTAGAATAAAAATAAAAATATGTCAATATTTTTTTTTAATGCTTTTAGTTGAATGATATTTATGATATTTTAGCATCTTATTGTATCAAATGGAGTTACGAAAACAGTATTGCCCAAAAATTATGATAAAAAAATCATTATCAGATCCACCTCACCCAATGCTGTAATTCTCTCTTTAAAAAATTGGTTTTTATAGTTTAAAATATAAGAATTTTAATAATTAAAAATATGATAAGAAACAATTGTTTCATTATTTAAATTTTCAAAATTGAAAATACTTCCCAAGAAAAAATTATTATTTCAGTGGCTGACATGGCATGGTTCATGAATGCCACGTAGGTGGGCACCAAATCAAAGGTCAAATATATATAACAAAGATTTCGCCTTGAAGAAGAGGGAGAAGCAAAAATGGCGCAGCTTCTTACCCTACGCCCTCCAATCACAGCCGTTCGATCTGCGCCATCCACGCGCACTGATTCAGCTGTTTTATCGTGTTGCCCTAAAACCCTAAACCCCAAATGGGCTTTTCTGCAGCAGAAGCTCAAGTGCAATGGCAGATTTTCTTGCCTTTTCTCAAACAATCGCAAACAGGTACCCGTGTTTTCTTCATTCTTTTCAATTCCAACTTTCATTTTATTTTGTTGGTTTTTACACTTGGGAACTTTCTGGGCGTTGATTTTTCGTTGTTTTTGGGTGGAGATTTCCGGGTTTGTTCTTGTTTGTTGGGGATTGGGGAAGTTTCTATAAAACCCTTTATGCCAATTCACAGTTTCTTTAAGAAAATCAAATATATTTTTCCTTCTTTGTGGGTTGAATGAGTTCCTATCAATTTATTAATTTTCCTTGTGCTTACGTTGTGGTTCTAATTTATGATCAATAACTCTAGTTGGGGATTTAATGGGGAGTCAAGGGAATAGTTGAAGTAAAATGAATGTTGTTGAGAATTGGGTGCTTAGGTGTTTGGCTAACAGGCACAATTCCAAAGCATAATACTAACTTATAGCATAAAGGGATAGATTAGCCTATATCAGACTTCAAATGAGCTTCTAGGTTCTTCCCAGTTTACTTCATAACTCACTGCCCTCTAACTCGAGAAGCATTTGAAAAAGAATGCAACATTGGGAAATTTGCACATCTGATTTTAGGGAAGTATAATTTGGCATGCCACCCAGAAGTTGCTAATAATTGAACTGGAGGTTCCTTCAGTGGGAGATATGGTATTTAGCAGCAGGCAGTTTCATGTACAATCTTCAACTATAGTATGGATTCAATGATAGAGAAAGTGTGAAGGAACAGATTTTGAGAATGTAGTCTGGTTTTTTTAAAAGGCAAAATAAAAGAGTATTTATAAAAAGGAGGCACCAAATGAGCATCCCAAAGTATACACGAAATATACATAGGTTGCCAAAAGGCAAAGCCAAGAGAAAAGAGGGGCTACAAAAAACAATATCTGCCCTCACTGAGAACTCAACCAATTGAACTAGAGGAGATTTGCATATCTGATTTTGGGGAAGTAGGTTTTGAAGTGGCACCCGCAAGTTCCTGTTAATTGAACTGAAGAAACAGATTTTGAGAACATAGTCTTTTTTTTTTTAAAGGCAAGATAAAAGGGTATATATAAAAAGGAGGCATCAAATGAGGATCCCAAAGTATATAGGAAGTAGACACCAATCGCCAAAAGGTAGAACCTAGAGAAAAGGGGCTACAAAAAACAACACCCACCCTTCACCGAGAACTCAACCAATCAATAAAGCTGAGTTAAGGAACCACAAATTACAAATATAAGAGTTTTTCAGCCTTTGGTTCGATAGCTCCAAAGGAATTGAGCTGGTCTGAGAAAGACTTGTTTAGTGATAAGTTTTATGTTTGTTAAGTCTGAAACTTTCTAACGTGTTCTTCCTAGAGGCACATTCACATTGAGCCTTGGTGGGGAATGGGAGTGGCGTAGGAATAGGAATAGAGTTGAATCACAATGCCATGTGGAAGAAAGGAATCAAAATACCCACAAGAGTTTTGGTTTGTCCTATTCCCATTTTAGTAAGTAATTTGAATGCAATAATGAATGGGAAATATTAATTTCCCATTCTCATTCCCTACTCCATTGTTCCAGCCATGCCCTGAATAATATGCTTGAGATCCTTCCCAAGGTTTGTCTTGTTTAAGAGATAGGGATCAGTGGTATTTTTAGAAAAGGTTTAATGAGGAATAATAGAGGCAAAAGACGGTGAAGTATCTCCTTTTGCTGGTGGATAGAATGTGATACCTTTACCTAGGAGCCATGGAAGAAGGGTGTGGGCTTACAACAATATGTTGTGTTTGATAGAAATGAATGGTGAAGAAGGTTTGCAAGGCTAAGTCTAAATAGTGGGATTAGGCTTTGTTAAGTTTCGTTGTAGAAATACAGTGAGGAAATTAAGAGGCCCTGCTGGAAGTTCTTATTTATGTTTATGTGCCTTTCATTCCACTAGGACATATTCCTAATGTACCATGTTCCTTATATATATAGATAGATAGATAGTTTATTCGCTTAATCCATACAAGGAGGGAGGGAGGGAGGAGGAAGAAAAGTAAAAAGAGAGACTTGTGTTGGTGTCTATTGGATTTAAAGTGTAAAATTTGATACAAAGGTTTGTTTTTCTTGTTTTCTTTTTTACTTGATTTATTTTGTGTCTCTGGCTGCAGGAAGAAGCAAGGAAAGCACTAGAAAGTGCACTTGGGGGAAAGAAAGATGAATTTGAAAAATGGAACAAAGAAATTAAGAAGAGAGAGGAGGTTGGGGGAGGCGGTGAGGCTGGTGGAGGAGGTTGGTTTGGATGGGGTGGACGTTTTGGTTGGTCCAATGATGATCATTTCTGGCAAGAAGCACAACAAGCAAGCCTTGCCATCTTGGGTATCATTATCATGGTAAGCAGTTTCTATTTTCCATTTCTTAGCTTGTATGTTGGTTCTCCTGTGGATAATTTTAGTCCCTCTCTTTTGGGCAACAGTATCTCATAATTGCAAAAGGCGAAGTGTTGCTTGCTGTCATCTTCAATCCATTGCTGTTTGCTTTGCGAGGAACGAGAAATGGGTTTAACTTCATAATCTCGCGTATACTGCAGAAGGTATCTCCAGCTACTCATACAGGGCTTGATAATATGCCAAAAGAGGAAGTCTATTCTCCTGTCTCTGCCAAAGAGAGTGTAGTTAGAAAATGGGGAGGGGAATAATAATTTGTTCCAGGTTCCAACATCACTTCTGGTCATGTGTTGTCACTGGGGCGGTTATCATTTGCAGCGAGTTTCGTAGTTGAATGCAGAATTTGTAGAACACATCCATTTCTCTTCTGAAAGTCAAATAGCTTTCTCATGTTTAGCTTGGAGGAAATGCCTTATGCCTTACCTTAGATGGGTTCAACCCAATTTTCAAATCAGAACCATTCAATCACTTGAATATGAGATATGGTGCAGTTTTGTGATCCTGTATAAACTGAATTAATTAAAATTTTGTTTTTCTATTATTTGAATCAATTCATTGTGTATAATGTAACAGTTGAACAACACACAGATCGATAAACTAATATTTTATATGATGGGTAGAACTGGAATCTGGGTGGTTATGGATATCCCAGATTGCTTTCATGTGAAGCATGTACCATGAACTTGTTTCAAATCCAACAAAAGAACATTATAGATAGGTTGATTTCCATGTATGCATATTATGCATGTATTGAACTAAGGTTATCTTAGATTACAGTCTTTCAGTTGGGTAATCATTTCAAACTAATAGGCTTTTGTATATCATTTTCTACTGACTAGTGGTGACAGGTATAGAATTTTAGCTGGGAAGTCATTTCAAACTTAGGATCCGTGCACTCAAAAGATGAGGAAGTTGAATTGAACAAATTCATTTCATATGGTTTCCAAAGTCTTAACACTCATAATGTTTGCTAAGATCCTCTGCAGAGTCATTTTACCAGAATAGATTTTGAACCCCTCACCTAACCTCACATACGGTCAAAGCCCAGGTGTCATTTATTCTGCTTTTCTGTCCTGTTGTCTCCTTCACTGCTACCATGCCATCATGTTCAAGGTCAATCTCATTTAGGACTGGGAAAAAGGTTAATGGAACATGGGATTGCCCACTGAAAATCACTGCTTTTTGTTTGATTTCATGATACTGAATGTTCTAAAGGGGTGTTTTACTGTACTGTCTCCAGTTTTCAGCAAGTTGTCTGGAAAATGAGACGTGCAAACAGGCTTTAGCAGTGTTCCAAAACATCAGTGTCCAGAAAATGAAATCTGCATACCTGCATTAAAAGTGGCACAAATTTCCATACCATAGTAATTGGTAGAGTTGGGCCACTAATGATAACTTTTTTATATATAAATTATCAAATAGAATTTTATTAAGAGAACTTAATTACTTGCTCCGCCAGTCTCACCCTCCACCGTGTGACAGATGTTAGATTAATTCCTCAACCTCTTATGACAGAAAAAGCCAAAAAGGACACTTGAATCAATGCAAAAAATTAATTACAAAAAAAAAGAAAAAAAAAAAGTAGACTTATAAGTTATCACTCCTTAATCACTTACAAAAAATAAATATTTATGAATTATTGATAGTGGGCGATGAAAAAACCTTTTAAATACCAAAAGATGGGAAATTTTCTTAAATGTGAGTCCTAAATATCAAAAGCATTTTTTAAAATCATATTTGTACCGGATTCTTAAATGTTAGTTGTGACATGTTTGCCTTTTTGGCAAACACAAACAGGGTCAAGGGCAGAGCAAAATAGTTATATTTTCTTTTCCATCATTAAAAGCAGAAGGAAAAAACTAAAAAAAATCCTTCCAAACATGTCTATTTAAAAAATATATTTGTATTTATTTTTTCTAAAAGTGGGAAAAAAAATTTAAGAATAATATATTCCTTTTCATATCCAACAAGATCATTCATTTGCCTCTATCCATCTTTAATTCAAAATCACTGTTAACATATCAAATTTTAATTTTCCTCTGCTGAGAAGGAAAACCATGAAGACTTACCAACTCACAAAGATGGAAGGAAAAGACTCTGGCAATATAAATTATATAATTTTAAAAACGCTAAATGAATGGTTTTCTCGAAGAGAAATCAAGATTTAATAGTCCTACTCATGCTGGGCATTTCCACATGTATCAAAAATTTAATTCATCCACTGAAATACATGCCATAAAGAATTGGACCATCAACTAATTTTCCATTTAAACAATCCAAATTCACCACCCAATAACCAGTGACCTTGAATTGCCAAAAGTAAATGGATTTTGGAAGGGTGTAATGGGGATTTGAAGATGAAGCAATTGAGCACTTCAACGGTTGGGAATATGGAAATGGAGGTGGTGATACGTACACAATGGTTAAGGGCTTTTGAGGAGGTGGGAAGTGGTCAAAGGGCATCTCTCATCCACCCAATCCTAGGCTGTCTCATGTGTCGAAGACCTCCAATCCTTGGTCTTTGAGGAACCTTTTGCAGGAGTGACCTTCACGATCTCCCCACCTCTCTCCCTCTTTTTCTCTTTTATTTTCATGGGATGGGAAGTTCGGATTACCACATGACCATTTCCTAAATTGTTTGAGCTTTTCCTAAACAAACCCATCTCTCTCTTTCTTTCTCCGGGTGGCTTGGCTTTTCTTCTTAGAAGGGTTATCTTGTGGGGTTCTTTCATTTCCTTTGCCATCTACCCCTCTGGGATTCTTGGACCATAGTTTAGTGTTTTTTTTTCCTTGGGTTTTCCCTTTGTTGTTGTCTTCATTAGGGTCAGAGAGATTCTTCCTAGTGGATCCTTGTTTTTTTATTTTTTTATTTTTTACTTTTCCTTTTTGGGTTGTTTGTTGAGGAGTCTAGTCCTCCGTGCCATTTGGGTTTCTGCTGTTTGATTTGTGGTTGATGTCTCTGGCTGTTGGGGTGGTTTCCAGTTCCAAAAGCATGGGTTTTGACAACAATGAGGGTGCAGTAAACACTGATCTTTCAGAGACTAAGAGCACAGCAAAGACTCCTGCAGATGAAGAGAGAGGTGATGAACATGGAGGGTGTGAGAATTCTGTGGATGCAACTGAGGAAGAGGAAGAGGAAGATGAAGAGAGGAAGATAGAGTTGGGTCCTCAGTTCACTCTCAAAGAACAACTTGAGAAAGATAAGGTTCGTTTTCCTTAATTAAAGCTGTTGATTGAACTTGTTTTTGCTTTTGCTTTTAATTCTTTGTAATTTTGCTTATTTTTGTGGTGATTTTTGAGGATTAAGGATGATGAGAGCTTGAGGAGGTGGAAGGAACAGCTTCTTGGCAGTGTGGATTTGAATTCTGTTGGAGGTAATGTTCTTCCTCTCCATTTTTCCCCTTGAATTCTGTTTGGTCGCTGAGAAAAACAGAGACAAATAAATAAAAATGCGGTCTTTCAACTACCATTTTGACCCCCCTTTTCCTCCAAATTCCTGGTTGAATCCCATCCATTCCTGTGCTATCATATTTTCCACATTATTCTATCCAGAATCACTAGAAGGAAGACTGGAAAATAGCAGAAGGGTAAATTTGGAACATCCTGTGGGGACAGAAAGTTTGAATTTTGACATCTTTTGAAATGTATGTTGATGTTGTCTGTGTGTTGTGGACTGTTTTCCCAAGTAGAAGTCATAAAAATTATTCCTGATTAATGTCTTGAAACAAATTTTTTTGGGCGAAAAGTTCTGAATTTTGGCATCTTTTTCCCACATTTTCTATTCAATCATCTGCTATTACCTTTGGTGGGGTTTTAGCCCTTTTGGGCTCCTGATGACAGTTTCACCATTTTCTCTCCCATTTTTTGAAATTAAATCCTCTCCCCAATTGGATTAGTGACTAATTACTGAAATCTTGAGACGGGTCCTTCGCGTCTTCTTTCTTTGGTTAATTCTTTGCCTCTGCATGTCTTATGGAACATTTTTGTGTTTTCTAATGGAACAGTAGTTGCAGTATGGCTGCTTTGTGTTATGGAGTCTGGGAGAATTTTATTGAACCTCTTTTCCTTTATAATGTAGAAACTCTAGAACCAGATGTTAAGATCCTGGAACTTGCAATAAAGTCCCCTGGTAGACCTGACATTGTTCTTCCAATCCCTGAGTCGGGAAATCCTAAGGGCTTGTGGTTTACATTGAAAGAAGGCAGTCGTTACAGCATGAACTTCACTTTCAAAGTCAGTAACAACATTGTATCAGGCCTCAGATGCACCAATGTTGTTTGGAAAACTGGACTCAAGGGTAATCTCTCTGTCTTCTCTCAATTTTAAGTTAAAAGAATTAGGCCATAGACCCTTGGAGTGGATGTTCTTCCTTATGTGAGCTACTGTTTTAACAGTGGACAGCACAAAAGAGATGCTTGGAACCTTCAGTCCTCAGCAGGAGACTTACACTCATGAGATGCCCGAAGAGACGACCCCATCTGGGATCTTTGCTAGAGGAACTTACTCAGCTAAAACCAAGGTAAGTTCGAATAATTCCCTCGGTTTTCTCAGCCTTCAATTTTTCTTCATTACACCAAATAATTCTCCAGAACTGAACAAAGAAAATTGGGAATTGGTTTCTGAGTCCTACCTGTCTCACAATAAAAGACTTTAATTTGGTGGGAAGGGGTGGTTGGATTTTGAGGCTGCAGTTCTTCAGATAGGTGCTGGACCACCCTCTTCCATGACCATGGAAAACGAAAATACACAGATTCAAGAAATCCTGTCTGCCCCTATTAATTTTGTTTCTTGTCATGTAATGGCTTTTCCCCATTGAAGCAATCAATTTGTTAGTTGGGCTGCCATAAAATTAAAAATCAAAACTGTAGGACATCAGCCTAGCATCGAAATAAGATTTTATCAATCAATCATAAGAATTTGCCTTAAAATCATGCAAGTACAGCAGTAATGATCTTGCTGATTCCCTTGATATTTCTCTTCTTCTCTGTTCAGTTTCTTGATGACGATAACAAGTGCTACTTGGAGATCAACTACAGCTTCGACATCAGGAAAGATTGGCAGTCATGAGTTCTTACATCTTCAGTGTCCTTGATTTGCCTCAACTCTGATTGTTTTGGAAACCCACTTTATATGGTGTGCCCCATATCTATCTCATTCCATTCTTGGGCATTCAGTTCAAAGCCTGTCTCATTCCGGTTATCTAAACAATGGAGAAAGGAAAAGAAAAAAGTAGCTGTTAGAGATATTCATTTATTAGGCCTCTTTTAATAAACTCGAGCTTGGCCTGTTTCTCAGAGCTCTCGCACTCTTGGTTCTCAGGAAATCCAGGCTGAGGTGCAAGGAAGCTACTGGTTGGTGTTTGTGTTGAGCTTTGTTTCTGTAGTTTGAACCTTTTTTTAAACGGGTTTCTAGAGAAGATTGCTAGAATTTGAAAGCAGAGCAGCGAAGGGTTTGGTGAATAATTGTCTGTCTTCCTTTTTGGCATTCTTTTACTTCTCTCTCTACTGCACTTCTTTTCATTTTTTATCACTGCATGTGCCCAGATGCTTGCATGTTTGGTCGTTTATTCCAGTTTCATGATTCAGTACAGGCTTTGATCACTGATTTCTGGTAGGAAAAGCACAGGCCTCTGATGGGTTGTGTTCGATCGATTCTAATTTTCATGTAGGGATGGGAATTTTTGGGGTTTAGCGGTCTTTGAGAGACATAGAAAATTAGTGCGTTTTTATAAATTTAAGCTTTCATATTTTTATTTGAAAAATAAATTAAAGTGGATTCTTAAAAGTATATTTAAGGTTTTTTAAAGATATTTTTATTTAAACGGTTGACAAAAGTGATTTTTAAAAGTAAGTTCTCATTTAAATTATGAAAAATTATAGTTTCAAGCCACTCATTAAAAAGATTTGGACAGATGCGAGCGGACTTTTCAAATAATATCCATGCATTTTACTAAATGCACCTACTTTATTTTTATTTATTTATTTTTAACCTTTCATAAAAGGTTTCTCTAATCGTCATATTCTCAAATGAATATTAAAATCATATTATTTGGTCAAAAATAAATAATATCAATTTAAAACCTTTAAAAATATTCTTTTGATGAAAAATAAATAATAACATATTAAAAAATAATGATAAAAAATATTTTATATAAAATAAATTATAAAAATTAGTACAATCTATTTTTTAAATATGTAAATAAATTAAAAACCCCTTTGAGAGTGGTTTTAAGAAGTGTTTCCAACTTTTTAATACTTTAAAATTTATATTATTTAAGAATTAGAAATGATATAAACGCTTTCTAAAATCATTATCAAACACGTTCTAAATGTGTTGTATTATATATATTGTGGACCTCGCATTTCGTGCTCAATGCGTTTCCCACTCGATGGCGAGCTCGATTTTTATTTCGAAAAATTGATTTTTATTGATTAGGAAAAATGACTTGGAGTCGCCACTTATTTTTGTTTTATTTTTAAAGGGTAAACAAAATAAGAAAGAAAAACCCTAAGTGTGACTCCTTATTTTGGAAAAGGTGATCTACGAAAAACCGGATCGGGTTCGGGAGTTAGGTTACTTATCGGGAAGGTACGGTAAAAACCGTAGCACCCCTCTAAGTCCCTAAAGTCGGGTCTTTACTAATAAAATGAAGCTGACATGACAATTGATGCGTAAATCAATGGATACCCCAAATAAATCATGCACATGTGAGAATCAGAAAATGCATGTAGACTAACCAGAGTAGGAATGAGTGTGTACCTGAGCAGCGAGCCACTATGCGCTATCAAAAGAGAGGGTTAGTGCAAAATAAAGAGCATAAACGTAGCTCACATGTCACTAAATCGAATACAAAATCATCAAAGGCATGCACGACACTCCACTCAAAATTCATTTTTTATTTTAAAGAAATTTTATTTGATGTTGGGCCCCCACCAAAGCCCGTTTATTTTTACATGAATTAATTCCATAAATTCCATTATTCGGAATTACAGAATTGAATCTATACTTATTTTAAAACATTTTAAAAAACAGAAGAGTTATGAAAATTGCTTGCCAGAAGGAAAGATGACAGCAAATTTTTATTGAAAATGAACTCTTGGGTGATCTTAAAAATTCTAAGGATGAAAGATGAGAAAATTGGAATTATTTGAAAATCAGAATTTTGAGAAAGATATTTACAAAATGGGATTTGAGAAAACATTTTCAAAATCAAATAAAAAGAAATCCAAGAATGTCATATGGCCCAAAGGTGGCCCATACTAAAGATGGCCAATGCATGGTCCGGTAGGAATAGGGCCCAGTTGACTTGTGCATGCTGAATACAGAAATCCTTACTCACAGCATCTCCACATCAAAAGCTGTATTTGGAACCGTGTACGTATCTACATTCTTGTCTTTCACCAAGATGTCCAAATTCTTTGCCTCTTTGAAGAGATTTCTCCTTCCGTTTAGCTTCTCATTAGTCTTGCCATGTCCACTTCCCAATTCCACCAAAGCTGTGATCCAATCAGAATCTCCCTGTGACCGACCTAGTACTTGAACTGAATCTCCATGTACCTGTATCTGAACTCTATCTTTTCTTGAATGTCCTCCAATATCTTCCCTTTGGTGTCAGAAGCATCTATCTCCGGCTTCCTATGTATCGTCTCAAACATCTTGAATGCTGCGGCCTGACCAGCAGCAAAATGCACTCATGCAAAGAGATGCCTGCCCTAGAGACATGGAACCAGTCAATACGGCAATAATGACATTCAGAACTGTACCCCCAGTGTATCATTTTTCCCAGTATCATTTTTGCACCAAACCATATTGCCAAAACACAACTTGCAAAGATGATGAACATAACTGTTCCAAGGCCTAAATCCTGCAGCCAGACTTTCGAAAACACCTGATTTATAAGCATTTACCAGAAACTAATTGTATTTAATTACAACTTGCTTTTCCCCAGTAAATAATGCAACTGTTCTAATTGAGTCGATTGTCTGTTCTACTACAGTTGCTGCTGTTGCATAAGCTTTTGGTCCGCGGGTAGCCATCTTGGATAAGAAGAGAGACATGGCTCCACTAGCTATCACATGAAGAGGAGTTGATGATAGCATGACAAGGGTAAACAAAAATCCTTTAATGATGTTATGACAAAGCCTCCAAATAACAATCATTTTCATTTACCAGCCTAATATCCTCCACTGTTTGATCCTTACACATCATGTTAACATTTCCATCTTTAATGGCAAAGAATCCCTTGCTTTCTTCCACCTCTGTTTTCAGCCAATGCTGCAGAGACAAAGGCTTGTCCAGAGACGGTTGATGGCATCATAGGTGTTGCTGCAACAGAGAGTATTTTAGGGGAATCCAATCTGGTAACAGGAGTGGCAGAAACCCATGTGGTTTTAGCAGCCAACACTTCCTCGGTGCTAGTATATCCACTCCCAGACTGAGCAACAAGATGTGAAGAAACAGATGTGGGGCTTGAGGGACCAGAGCAAGGTGACATATTCATGGGCTGGTTTGCAAGGACACCATCATTTTTGGTCCCACAAAGTAAAGATTCAAATTCAATTACTCTATATACCCAAGCGGGAACAAAAGATTCCTTGTTGTTCACCATTTAGCATTTCGTTCCAGCGTCTGAAACATCTTTGCGGGTCACGCTTCCTCTAATGATGATGGCTTTGTACATTGAGATGAAATGCATTGGGAGGATGCCACTTGTCACTCGGTTTACGCCCATCCCAATGCTATACTTCTCTGCCTCTAAAGTCCGAATATTTAGCCCTGATCCATCTAACCATGGCGAGACGAGTTGAGCGTGTTCAACAAACTCAACTTCCTCACATCATCCTCAATATATGGGTTCATGCATGGAGAGTAGGGTGGGGATCAGTGAGGTGTTTGCGCTTTACTGTCAATACAGTGAACACCCAGCCATATGCAAGCATCACTGTCACTGGAATTCCCATTGGAAAAGGTGCCATATGGATCACAATCCACTCCTGCCCGGAATCCCAGCAAAGCCAATCCTTCAGAATTAAACGACCAACACCTTTGAATTCCTATTTGCAAGACCATCATTACCACTGACCGCTGCAGTATCAGAATGCCATGCATCAGGAAATACTTTATCTGCTTGAGTACCCATCCAAACAGCCAACATAAGCTATCCTTTGACCTTGTTCCCCTTTCTGTCCTCTAACCTATTCCACTGAGGTGCTAGAGGACTGTACGGGGAAACCCGTTTGGCATTGAGATCAAATACAACCTGACCTATGTAGTCATTCTTCATTAAATCCTTATCTTCCACTATAACTCCCAGCGCTGAAGCCTGCATCCAATCTTTTGAGAAAGCAAACACCCGGTCCCATTCTAAATTAGTTTTCTTCTCAAAATGTGGTGTGGTGCCCTTATAGCTTCCAAGCTTAACTTCAACACACGGGTCACAGCTTCCTGTAACATCCCTTGATGGTTTGAAGGCATATCAACTTCTATATCCTCACAATCCCAAAAGCATCTTCTTTGCCAACCACGTATGCACCAAATGTAGAAATGACCCATGTATATGATTAATGCAAATCCCCCCAATCATCCAGACTGTTGAGTGTGCCCAGATTCACATGGACCTATATTTGTTCCTATCATCAACAAGTAGATGGTTTCCATTTGCTTTGCCAGCTTCTGGAAGAACCTCATTTGAACGTTTACGCGACCGAACCCATGCAACAGGTATTGGCAGGGCGCTGGTAGTGTTATCTTTTTTGCATGGCTCTCGTGTATAGCCTTTACTAAATTAAGGAAACATATCTACCAGCATGTGCAAAAGAAATTGTTGTAGGGAATCCGAACCATATGAGACCCTGTTTTTCTCAGAAAAACTCAACCCAGAGAGCTCTTGGATTGTGAGAGAATCCTTGCAGAGGCAGCAGAGAACTCGCGATGTACTCATAAACACCGTGGCTGTGTGTTCTACAGAATCTGCATGGAACTGAAATCCACCAAGTCTTTTCTGCGTGAAGCCTAATGGGACTCTTCATCACAATATCCATGCCTATAAAAACCGCTTTCATATAAGTAAAACACGCCAGAATCCTCACAGACCAGCCTCTCTTTCTTTCCAGGCCTCATCATTAAACTGCCACCGCGTGTCACCCTTGAAGACGCACCCTTGGTTGTTGATTTTTACAATGTTTTGGGCTTCCTCTGCTCTTTGGTAGGATTATGGGACCTCATACATGTGAGAAAATGGGCAACAAGTGAGTAATGCAAGGAATGAGAGGTAGATATGAACATGAAGGGCACGTGATGTCATGGATGAAGTATGGCCACGGGTGGAGAGAGAAAATGTGGTGAGGAAAAAGAATGGGTAAGTTGGGTGTTGGGAAGAATGAGATGACAGGTATGGTGGGTATGAGAAGGTGGACGTGATGATGGGTACAATGGAGCGAGTCTGATTGGTTTAGAAGGAATGGATGGCATGTATGAATATGGGAAAGTGGGTTTGAACGGTGAGAGGTGGTGAAAGGATGGATAGAAGTGCATGTACGTGGTTAGTATGGGGATGAGAATGAGTAGGAAGATGAGAAAAGGTGAAATGAAGAATGGAAGGGCATGTATGTAGTGAGTATAGGATGATGGAGTGAACGACATGGGAGGATATGGGTGATAAGTTAAAGGAATGTATAATGGATGTTTGTGGGGCCAGGTAGGGATAAAATAGACATAGAAGGGGGTTGAGAGTGATGGATATGGTAATCGGGTCCATTACTGGGAAAAAGGGCATTAAGTGAAATTCATGGGCCTGAAGGAATAGACCCAGAAGTAATGTTTGATGAACAGAGGATATAGTCATGGTCCATATCACATTAACCTCATGATTTTATGCCAATATTCCTAGCATAGCCTTGAAAATCACAGCAGCAGCTTCAAACGGCAAAACGAACGTCATCTCGGACAATGGAACCTCTCCGTTTATTTGCCGCGAGAACCCGTAGTAAACTACAATAACAACCACGGAAGTGATCCCCAAAACGGCACGACATCACACCATCATGCCTTGGGCGTAGGGAGAAAAAGTTGCCATCACATGCTTCTCATCGCCCTATTGTGACTAACAGCCATATTTACTTGCTGCATCATCCCATACTCTCCCTTTGATAACCAAAACTGGGCACCCCCTTCAACCTGTATAACCTCTTATCTACTCACTCTAGTAACAATGCTTTGGAGATGCAGACTGCACAGGATAATAATGCATGGCTCTCTTAATATGTGAACATCGTATTGCCAATCAGAAATCCTCATAAACTGAATCCCCAGCTCTGATATTCAGCCTCATCAACGTACCAGTAACAGGGAAACAAAATGGAAGAAAAAGGAGCCAAAACAAAAACAGGGGAAAGATAGACGAGGAAAGAAGTAAAAACATGAACGTATTAGAGCCTCATTTCAGGTGACATCCATAGGCTAATACGGGTAAGGGGATCTCAAGCTAGAGTTACAAAATATATGAGAAACATAACTCCATTAACTCCAAGCCAAACCACAAGGATAACAGCAAGATCAATAACAACAAGAAGGGAATGACCCATAAAATCAAGAGATTCCAGCATATAATCGAACCCAAACTGATGAGTAATGTAAAGCAAACCAAGATGAGAAGAATATGAATCAAAGTAAGCAAGAAAATCGCCTTCAACTTACCTGCAGCTGCCCTCTTCTCCTCTTCTCTCCTTCTCCAAGCTTCCCCCTCCAGAGAACACAGTTCCCTTTCTCCCTCTCTCTAAAAAAATCTCTCCAACGGCCTCCCTGAGCTTCCTCTCCAGTTGCCATTTCTCACCCAAAAATCACCAAACAAAAGCTCTCCCCTCCCTAAAGATTTCTGCCACCCCCTCCCTTCTAGCCGATCTCCCTATAGCCATATCCCTGGAAAAAGCCACAACAGCCAGCCCCACTACCCTGCAGCTGGCAGAAAAAAAGTATCCCTCAATGGCCAAACAACACCACCTCCCCCTCTGCAACTGGTTCCTCCACCAAATAACAGCCAAAATGACTTTATTTTTTTCTGATTCCCCTTGACACGTGTCGACCCCAGATTGGCCTTCAAAAGCACTACTATGATTCCATATGGCCAATCAGGAATTGACACGTGGATGCTTAAGAGCGCGACACTTGGGCAAACAATGCTGCAGCAAAACAAACCCCACATGGGGGTATACAATATATATATGCATCTAGGAGATGATAATGGGTCAACTTTTTGGATACTATGATGGGATAAGTTTGAGATAAAATATAAATGCGTAAAAAGATAGGTTTGAGAATTTTTTTGTCCAAGTTTTACTTTATCCCACATTAATTATATATAATCTTAGAAAAATTTCAATTTTAATTTTTTTTAACATATATAAAATATTAATTTTTGTAAAAATAAATTATAAATATTTATAATATTTATCAATTTAAAATATATATATATATATATATATATATATATATATATATATATATATATATATATATATATATAATTGTTTACACATAAAAAAATTATTGATAATGATTTTGATAACACATGATAAAAAATTGATTTTGAAAGAATCATTTATTAAGTGATAGTCCAAAAATTATTTATATGATTATCTAAATTTTTAAAAGTAATTTTCAAATTTTTATCAAACAACTAATTTCTACAATTACAAGAATGTGTTTCTAGTTCAGAAATCGGCCCACTTACAGCCCAATAGTTCAAAAATTGGGCCGGCCCATGCTTAACCCATTATTACTCAACTGAACTCACCTTGGCCCATCTTTCTTTACAGCATCTGGTCGTCCGATTCATCTTTCTCCAGACGCTGCGTTTATTCACTTTTGTGTGCATTCCATCTCTCGCTAGTCGCTACACAAGAACAATCAATCATCCCTTGTGGTCGATCTCTGAGTTGAAGGTACTGTTCCAATCTCTATTCTCAATCCCTTCGATCGACTTTTACGTTAAATACGACCGAAATAATGAGAAAATTTTCACTATCTAGGGTTCTAGGATACAGAAAATTGCACTTTACCTGAAACTCATAAGACTCCTTGGCTTAGTTGATCTGAGTTTTCAAAATGTCGTTTTCTTTTCTTTTTCTTGGTAACCAGGGTCGGATTTCACTGTGAGTGTTTCTATAAGTTGGATATGCTATTGCTGGAGGTTTTCAATTCTAGGGTTTCTGTTTGAACAGGCGTGGAACCATTGCCAGTTTGGATTAGAGCTCGGACAGAAGTTTTTGTTAGAGTAACGGTCTTTGATATTTGGGAATGTTTGGATGCAGAGAAAATATGAAAAAAAAAGTAATTAAAATTCTGAATAGTAAAAGCTTCACTATCAATGATTTTAATAACGGGGCCTTTTCCTTTTCCTCCCCCACTTCTTCTTCTTCTTCTTTTTTTTTTCCCTGTTTGGGAAGCAAAAGATGAGAAATATAAGGGAAAAGAATTGAAATAAAAAAAGTCTACAAACTCTTTGTACTTGTATATATATGGTATAGATTTAATTTTTTTTTTTATCTTGTTCAGTTTTTAAGTAGATGCTTCTCTGTTTGTTTGTAGCTCATAAATTCATTCAAACTATTTGATGGAGTGCAAGAATCTTAAGTCTGTTTTGCTGGTTGGTATGATATAGGAATGTGATTCATCTAAATTTAGGGTCAAATAATTTCTATTCATTTATCCAAGCATAGACTTGCAGGAAAAAAAAAAAAAAACTTATTCTCTAAAAAGGTTTGATTTCTTTCAATTTATAAATTGTTTTATCCAAAGCTTTCTTTAATTCAGTGCTTTTAAAATTTCTTAGTTCAATTTTTCAACATAGAAGTGCTTGTATTGGTGACTACAAAATTGCTAAATTTGTGCGTTTTTTTAATAGTGAGGCAAGAGGGTTAAAAAGATGAAAACAAAGAGAGAAGACAACAATGATGAGGATGAAGGAAGGGAGTTTCCTGATTTGAAGAGGCAGAAGAAGCTTGATGAGTCTTCTCCACCACCTGCTTCCCTTGCTTTTGAAAATGCCCTACACACCCTTGCTTCTTATGATGATGATGATGACGAGAAAGAAGAAGAGGAAATGAAGGAAGCAAGTGGTCTTCGTGGTAGAGAAGATAATAGAAGGGCTGAACGGAATGGTCATAGAGATGAAGAAGAGTATGATGATGATGATGATGATCCTCATCAAGAGGCCAACCAAGTGAAGCGAAGCCGCTTGGTTGAAGTTCGAAGAGACTGCCCTTATCTTGATACTGTTAACCGCCAGGTACCAAGCTCATTTTAAGTATTAAAAGGAATATGTGATAATCCATTCACATTATGCGAATGATCAAAAAATAAATCTGTGTTTTTCTTTTATGTGGGTAATAACCATTATATGGAAATGAATTTGCTTGTTGATGTTTTTGCAGGTTTTGGATTTTGATTTTGAGAAGTTTTGCTCTGTGTCTCTTTCGAACTTAAATGTATATGCATGTCTGGTCTGTGGAAAGTATTATCAAGGAAGAGGACAAAAATCTCATGCATATACTCATAGTCTTGAAGCAGGACACCATGTCTACATCAATCTTCGAACCGAGAAAGTTTATTGTCTTCCTGATGGATATGAAATTAATGATCCATCTTTGGATGATATTCGACATGTTCTAAACCCAAGGTTCAATTGCTTTTACTTGCATCTCTCTATCATGTGATTTGTGTTAGTTCATTCTTGATTTTGAAACTATCTAAGGGAGAAGGAAGGGTGAATAGGTCTTCCAAGCAGTATATATTTTAATTTTTAATTATTTTCGGATTGTATTGATTTCAGTAATTCAATCAATGATAATACAAAATCAATTGCACAAGACCATCAAATGTACATGGAAAAATCACCTACATAATCTAAAAGCCACGCCTTTCTGTTAAAAGATTTTCTAAGAAGGTTCTTGAAAAATATTGAGAGTTAAGAGTGTTAGGGCAAAATGGTGACTGTGTGATCAAGTGCATAGCTTTTAGTTAGAACATTAGGTCTTTTTATCAAAACCCTAGTTGAATATTCAGAGAAGGTTCTTACAATGTCATTTTACCAAAAAGTCCATTAAAAACGCAAAAATCATGCTTAAAAAACTGAATGAATGAACTATTGTTTAAATGCCCCACAAGGAGTGTTTGAACTCTTTGTGGACATTTAAACTCCAGCAGAGGATGTTTGAAGGCATTCAATGGGACATTTGAACACCCACCTTTAAATTCCAATTTTCATTTTTTTTTTAATTTCCTCTGAATTTTCATTTTCTTTGTATAACATAGCTATATATCATACCCTAATACATCCATTGCATACATACCTCAAATGTCAACTCTAAGCAGTTTGAAATCAATTATAACTAGTAAGACCTTCACAACATGATACGTTAAATTTAGTGCAATAATTGAATACAATTGTCAACATAATCTAATTCATCAATATTTTTCTTGAAGCCAATTTTACTGTTTGGGTTTGGGGTTCTAGCATGTTGTGTTGTAACATACAATCAATTTCCAAGTTGCTTTTCCTTTTGGGATATAGCTACTTCATTTTAAATGATTTTTAGTTTCTGAATTATCAGTTCCATTATATTGTTCATCTTCATGTGACATTCCTCATTTTTTTCTCAATTGGTTGATTAAACATCGAATATCTCCAATCTCTTTAATATTGATTTTCTGAGTCTTAAATTATACAGATTTACAAGGGAACAAGTTGATCAGCTTGACAAAAACAAACAATGGTCAAGAGCACTTGATGGATCTGATTACCTGCCTGGGATGGTTTGTATCTTCATTCTTTATCACATGAGCATGTAGTTCAAGTTTCATCATCATTATCAATCAAAATATTGAATTTCGATCATTTCTTGGTGTTAATTATTGATGATTGGTCTCTGCAAATTTTCAGGTGGGATTGAATAATATTAAAGAGACTGATTTTGTAAATGTCACAATTCAGTCTTTAATGAGGGTCACTCCCTTGAGGAACTTTTTCCTTATACCTGAAAACTATCGACACTGTAAATCTCCACTTGTTCACCGATTTGGAGAACTTACACGAAAGATCTGGCATGCACGGAACTTTAAGGGACAGGTATGACCCTAATGATTATCTTAATTATGGTTCTTGAATTTGAAAATTCATTATTTTTAAAAATTTTGCTTGCCTATAGGTGAGTCCACATGAGTTTCTACAGGCAATTATGAAAGCTAGTAAGAAACGGTTTCGAATAGGTGCACAGTCTGACCCAGTTGAATTTATGTCATGGCTTCTTAATACCCTTCATGGAGATCTAAGAACTTCGAAGAAAAATAGCAGCATTATCTACAATTGCTTTCAGGTTTTTTCATCATTTGTTGTATTCTTTTACCTTTTTTGTTGCTTGTTGCTACTATTCTTTTAAGTTGTGCTTATGAAGTAATGTTCTCAATAGGGTGAATTGGAAGTTGTGAAGGAGATCCCTAACAAAGGTTTCTTTGAGAAGAGGGAAAATGGCGATGACCAGAATAAGGCCACTACTGCAGATGAACATGCTGATGTTATCTTGGAAACTTGCAGAATGCCGTTCTTAATGCTTGGATTGGACTTGCCACCACCACCTCTTTTTAAAGATGTGATGGAGAAAAATATCATACCTCAGGTCACCCTCTTGTCACCGCTTTTATAATTTTAGTATTGATGGAAAGTTTTCAGAAAACACGATGTAAATTTTGATTTCAACGAATTTTGGAAAAGGTTGGAAAAATTTGGGGACATAAATGCTAGGAATTATAAATAAGGACAATAATAAATCAACACATTGTAACATTAGATTTGGGGTGAGTTATTTATTTTTCACCTTTCCTTTAAACTTTGGAAAAGGGGGAGATATGTTTTGAAATGCATAGAATGATGAAAAAATTGATTAGTTTCAGAATTAGCTAAGAAAAATGCAACTACTGTTGTTAATAATTGAGAAAAGAAGGAAACAAAGGAAGGGAAGTTGTAGACAAGGGACATGAGCATGGGTTCTTTAGGTTTAGAGATTGGTTAATGACACTTACTATAGCTAGAAGGACTAATTGTAAGGATAAAGACCCGGCAGATTCATTTGCCCATAAACAACTCATTATATAACATAATAGTGGGTTCAAAATGATCCCTCACCTGTCTTTTATATAGGGGTAGGAAATTTCAAGAAGAACCTGAATTCGTCTACATATCTCCATAAATGAATGGGAGATATTGGAGTTGTGTGGAGAATTCTAGAGAGTAGTTGAGAAATCTTGTAAGAGACTTCTATATAGCCTTGTACATAGAATATTATAGAATTGTAGAGAACCATCAGGTTCTAAAGAGTTCTCCTGATGCCGACTTGGGGAAAGTATCAAGCACTTGAGAGCTTTCAAGGCATTATGAAGTGTTCTTTAGTAATAAAGCTTCCATTCTTTCAAACTCTTCTAGTGTTTCAGATATGGTTAGTTGAAAGCCTGATAAAGATTTGTAGAAATGAACAACTCATGTTTGATTGTTAGTTTGCTAGTTTAAATGAACAAAGCTCAAGCTTGAATAACAGAAAATTATGCTTGATGATTATGCCCACATGAAGAGTTGGAAATTGGTACTGCAGTTGTAGTAACATAACCCCTTAGAAAATTTGTTAAACCAAACATTCATGGTAAAAGTTGCCTAGTGTTTAACAAGTGTTTAGGATTATGATTTATGAATATACTATTAGGTAATTATATTGTGATTAGGCCTGTGAATTCCTAGTAAAACTAGTTCAAATTCCATATCTACATGAATCAAGTCTGGACAAGTTTATTGAGTGGTTTGAGTTCCACCTAAGCTCAATTATATTTATCAAAAAAAAAAATTATATTTATCCAAACTGGGCTTTTTTATTTTTCTGCCTCTTTGTCCTTAGTTCATCTGCATCTTTGTATGTAATAGCAAGTATTTTCTCTTATAAATATGTTATACAATATTTTTAAGTGTATTTTGTATTATTGGTTTCTAGAAAATGCTTTATAAAGAGTGTTTCATAAAGGAGATTGATGACTGAAAATGCTTTTGTGATTCTTCAAATATTTTATATGAGTTTCATCAGAATGTTTCTTATAGACTAAATTTCAAGTGTGGTTTGCTCTTAGGTTCCACTTTTCAACATCCTAAAGAAGTTTGATGGTGAGCTTGTCACAGAAGTTGTCCGGCCTCGAATAGCAAGGATGAGATATCGTGTTACCCGATTGCCTCAGTATCTAATTCTCCACATGCGTAGATTTACTAAGAACAATTTCTTTATCGAGAAGAACCCTACTCTTGGTGAGTTTTACGCATTCTTGAATGTGATTGGATTTCTAAATTCATCTAAAAAGGCTGGAATCCTGCTTAGATTAGATGATTAGACCTAATTAACACTCTGGCCTTGTTGGTAAATAAAGTTAGATCTGGTAAATGGTTCCAAGGGTTCCTCTTTTCACAAGTTGGGGACATAAAAATTTGTTTTTCTAGATCATAAATCTTAATTGTCCTCACCTGTCAAAAATGAAAAATGAAAAATCCTTAATCAGCCTCGGTGAAGGAAACAAGTTTCTATATTTTAGCGGCAACTTACTCTTGGGTTATGATATGCTTCTTCCATTATAACTGAATTCCTACAGTAATGGTTCATGCTTATGGGTTTGTGGGTTTGAACGGTTGACCTCTTCTGATGAGATGAGATTCTAATATTTTTCTCTCCACCTTTTTAGCTGGTCTAAAGGAATTAAAAGATAAAAAGCAACTTGTTACAGCAAGTTTGTTGCTTTCTGAGCCTGTTCCAAGAGATCATTACACAAGGTTGTATTAAATAATTTGTGCAAAAATGTCTGAAAATTTGAAATTTAATTCCAGTTTTGACAATTTTTTTATTAACTTGTTTCAAACTCAGAGCCTTCTCATCCCCACTCTAACCTTTCACCTCCTAGCCAAACCTTGTGCCAGTCTTGACATTTCAACTTCAATTATGTTTTGGAATTTTTAGATTTGATGCTCTTCTTTTAACCAAGTACCATATTGATGTTATTATGGTATGTCAGTCAATTTTCCTGTGAAGAACTTAGAGCTGAAGGATTATATCCCCCTACCTGCACCTAAAGAGAATGAGAAACTGCGTTCAAAGTATGATTTGATTGCAAATATTGTTCATGATGGAAAGCCTGGTGAAGGGTTCTACAGGGTATTTGTACAGCGGAAGTCAGAAGAACTATGGTAATCTTGTTCTTTCTAATTGTATAATTGTGAATGGAAATGTAATAGATATTTCTACCTCCATCTGACATTAAGTTTTTTTTTTCAGGTACGAGA
The DNA here is from genome assembly GCF_004353265.1 of Vitis riparia. Taxonomy (NCBI): domain Eukaryota; kingdom Viridiplantae; phylum Streptophyta; class Magnoliopsida; order Vitales; family Vitaceae; genus Vitis; species Vitis riparia. The sequence goes on from NC_048440.1 coordinate 21,418,468, forward strand.
TGCAGGATTTGCATGTCTCAGAAACTCTTCCTCAAATGGTTGCTCTATCTGAGACCTACATGCAGATCTACGAGCAGCAACAATGATGTCTGTTGAGTGCATGAGCCAAAACAATTGGAAAAAGGAAATATAGACCTTCAGAAGTGGTAGATTTGGCAACATATAAAACACAAAAAATTGAAGACCCATGGGAATTGAGAAAGGTGTTAGTCCCTGATGATCATTCAACTTCACTGGTTGATAGTTAATTTTGACTATAAATATATCCATCATTGAGAGTACCAAACTTCTCATAAAACATTGTTTAGTGATCATGTTTGGTAATTTAGAATTATTGTATATACAATGAGAATGAGCTGTAGGTTTTGAATTCTATCTTCCAATATTAGATTTTGTTTTCTTTTTTTTACTATTTGCTGCAGTAGCTCAATTGAAAATTTGAAACTTTAGTTTTGCCAGATGTTCCAAATAGCATCAAACGGTATATTCGACTTTGTGATTCATTCATACTGCTGCTATTATATGTTAAATCAGTTCAGTTGGCATTTAGCTGATATATTGTCTCTTTGCCTGTGATCTTCTTGTTCTACAAGCTTCAGTAGCTGTGGCTGTCTTTCAATTCGTCCATGATGAAGTCATAGTTGTCTTTTCTTTTCAATTTATAAACCCTTGTTTGTATCTACATTTAGGCAAATAATCCTATCTTCACAATCAGAACCTTACCAAGTACACCAAACGAACCCTCTCGAAGGTGCGCCCACTGCAAACCTCCAATATTTTGATATTGTGGCTGACTTGATTTCAGATATCGACTTTTTGTGAAAACCCTAAATTTTGCTCTGGTATAATTTCTGGTTCTTGTTTATTTGGTTGTTGCTTTATAGTTTTCTCATCATGTTCTTGATTGATGGAAAATTGTGCTAATTTCGTCTTGGCTTCTAGATCAATGAATTTGTGTCGGAAAATGGAAAAAAATTGAAGATATTTCTGACATTTTGATCAAAATATCTGTAATTTAGCGTTATCAAATCTTATCCTAATCAAGTATTGTTGTATAAAATTTTTGATATAGGAAAAAAAAGAAAAAGAAAGAAAGAATTTTCCGAAGCAATCAAAAACACTTTTGTATGATCATACAAATATCCATATATATTATTGGTATTAATGAACTGATGACGCTATACATTCCGATTATTTATTCTCTAATAAATGTCCCTTTTTATTTAATTGACTGTGTGCTTCCCTTGCGAGTAGGACATAGAATTCCAACCCTTTTTATTTAATTGACTGTGTGCTTCCCTTGCGAGATGGACATAGAATTCCAGCTAATCGATTTCAGCCGACATGAGCAAAGGGAAAGACAAGCAGCATGACTTTGACTCTAGATTGATTACCCCATTCGGTGGGTCGCATTCCCGTGGTGAAACTTGTATTCCATTATATAATTCAATCCAAACCCAAATAATCTAAATATTACGTAATTATTAAATTGAATTGGTTGATCTATTTATTTAAAATGACTTTAATATAAGTTAAATAATTTTAAAATATAATTAAGTTATTAAATGAATTAATTCAAGTCAAATTGATATTATATATGTTGATTAAAAATTTACCTATTTATTCAGGAAATTATGCATATTAATATGAATTTAATTTAAACTCATTCATATTTAATTCAAATAAGTATGTTGCATGATAAAATATATCAAACTTTATTATGCCTACCTAATACCATAAATATAAAAACATTAGTTTGATTTTTTTTTTTTAAATTATGATTCTTTTAAAAAGAAATATTATTTTAAATTCCATTGTTCATTAGATTTCATAAAAGTTTCTGATCTAATTTTGGTATTGTGAATTTTAAAAAATCTAATTTGGTTATTATTCATGCCCCACCGGATACGCAACTTTTTGTCTTGTTTTTACATAATTAAAAAATAAAAATAAAGAAGTATCCCAAGTAAGGCTGTGATGTCCCACAAATAAAATATTAACATATTTTTCAACCTAATAAAAAGGAGAATTTATGGGTTCTTTGGAATTTTTAAAAAGATTTTTTTTAAATTCTTTAGAAAAAAATACTTATGAGTAATAATCGAAAATATGAAAAATATTTTAAAAACTTTTATATTATATATAAATGTTTAATGTCTTTATAAAAAAAATAAGGTGAGAAGATTATTTTTTGTATTTAAGTTTTTAAATATACTTTTTTATTTCTAAATATTTTTAATAAATATTCTTAAAATTTTGATTTTGAGAATTATTTAAAAACATACTGAGATATAGCATACAGTTTTTTGGGCAGATAGAATATTAAAATTGGGCACATAGAATTTTGGTATTATTTTTTGTTTGGTACTTTGAAACAATCATTTTTTTTATAAAAAAAAAAAAAAATCAGAGTCAAATTAACCACCAATGAACTCAGGACTCTCAAAAATAAAATTTGGCAGCAAGACTTCTTGGTCTAGACATCTAAAATCCCAACCATCCAACCCAGAGGTCATAAAAATTAAAAAAAAAAAAAAATCTGATTTAGGGAAAGGGATTAAACTGTCTACGTCAAGATCACTCACCGCACATCACGACCACCTACCAGAAGCTTCCTCAACTCACACAAGATTCCTATTCGTTCATATGACAATATGACGAATCACTCCGCATTCTGTACATGCACATGCACATTCTCCATTTTTTGTTTAGCCTTTCAGTTTGTTTATGATCCGGAGGGAGGGTGGAGGGGGGAAACTCAGAAAAATGAAGGGAGAGATGAGCAACTTTGTGATGGTCTGGGTTTTAGTTTACGCATCTTTAATCTACTGTTACTCCATTGCTAAGATTCTCCCCAAAGGGATCACCAGATTCCTGGCTATCATCCCAATCGTCTTTGTCTTCCTCATCCTCCCTCTCAATCTCCATACCATGCATCTGGGGGGCACTTCCGCTTTCTTCATTGCCTGGCTCTCCAATTTCAAGCTTCTCCTCTTTGCCTTCGGTAAAGGTCCTTTATCCGCCGACCCATCAATCTCCCTCCTGCGTTTCATCGCCGTCGCTTGTCTCCCCATTAAGATCCAGCAAAAACCATCTCCTAAAACCTCCCGAAAACCCCAGAAATCGACTCTGAATTATGCCGTCAAGGCCCTGCTCCTGGCTCTGGTGGTTCGGTCGCTTGACTACAATAAGTATATGCATCCGAAGGTGATACTCTGTGTGTATTCTCTCATAATTTACTTCACCTTAGAACTCATCCTCGCCGTCGCCGGATTCTTGCCGCGACTGCTTCTCGGTGTTGAGCTGGAGGCGCAGTTCGACGAACCCTACCTCTCCACCTCTCTGCAAGACTTCTGGGGAAGACGATGGAACATCATGGTGTCCAATATCCTGCGCCCCACCGTATACGAGCCGACCCTCTGGGCCTCCTCGCGGATCCTGGGCCGGAAGTGGGCCCCACTGCCGGCCATTCTCGGGACTTTCGTGGTCTCGGCCCTGATGCACGAGCTCATGTTCTACTATTTGGCCCGCGTGAGGCCCACTTGGGAGATCACGTGGTTCTTCCTCCTCCACGGCCTTTGCCTGGCGGTGGAGGTTCTCCTCAAGAAGGCCCTCCCCGACACGTGCCGGTTGCCGCGATTCATATCCGGGCCGTTGGCTGTTGTGTTCGTGATGGGCACCGGCTTCTGGCTGTTCTTTCCCCAACTCCTCCGATGCAAAGCGGACGTCAGGGCGTTTGATGAGTACGCGGCTGTCGGCGCGTTTTTCAAGAGCGTCGGCACGGCTTTCACCTCCAAACCCTACAACGAAACCGTACGTTAGAATAGCGCCACCTTGTACGAAATACTGTGATGGCTTACGATCGAACAACGTTGTAGTTGTACTCTACGGTTGTGATTAAGGAGCTTTATAAAATATGCTGTTATTCTAGCAACTCTGTTTCCCACTATTAAATCATTAATATTTAGGAGAATTCTACGGTACCAAGTACCCCAAAATATAGTTTTGGCCATTGGTCGAAGATGGTTCAATCCGGATCAGGCTTATGTATTTTAAAAAATTTTAAAAATATAAAAATAAATAAATTATAAAAAAATTATAATATTTAGATATGTATAAAATACATGTGACTATTTTTTTTAAAAAAATATTTTTATGTTTTACACGTGTCATTTTATTGTTGGGATGAAATGTGGGTAGTCAGGGTAGGTACCCAAAATGAAGAGTGGGTACAAAAAACAATCCTAATATTCAAAGCCTAAAGATGTGAAAGGGAGCGCCGAACGTTACCCACTTACCCCCAATCCCCGCCTCCCTTTTAGCTCGGTCTTTTAATCAAAACCGACAAAAATTCTCTTTTCACTTATTCTTATGCTTTTAAGCAATCTTTAAGTTGTTTAATTTTTTAATAATAATAATAATAATAATAATAATAGTAATAATCAATTTAGAAGGCACATGGTTCATGTTCACTTAAAAACTTTTAAAAATTGTTTTCAAAATATAGAATAAAAAATAATTTTTCAGAATTTTTAAAAAAATTAAGAGTTTTCGATAGGATGTTTTAAAAAATAATTTAACAAAAAATAAAAAAACTTGTTTCAATTTATATCCTTTTTAAAAATATTGTGTTATTTTTATTTTGTAAATTTAATTTATATTAATATGAAATCAAATCCAACTTAAAAACAGTTTGCTTAATATGTAAAAAAAGAAAAAAAATTAGAACTTTTTTTTAAAAAACTGTTTTTAAATTCTTCTATAAATATAAAATCAAGTGTTAAAACTTAAAATGTTTTGTAAATTTGATAAAGTTTTAAAAGCTACTCAAAAAATAAAAAAGTTTTCAACTTAGAGAATCATTTGAAATAGTTTTGAGCAATCATTTGATCAATTTTTTTTTTCAAAAATCATATTATATAATAAAAAATTATAATATATTTATTTATAACATACTTTTATCAAATTAAAATAATAAATTAATTTTTTGATAAATTTATTTAATATTATCAAGTAAAAGTAAAATGATATTTTAGAAAATAATTATTTAACTTATGAAAAAGTGCATGGATTTTAAAATATTTTAAAATAAATAAAGATAAAACTGATTTATAAAAATTGAAGTTCATTTTTCTATATTTTTTTCAAATTAATGAGTCAAAACTCGTTCTTCTCATTTTTAAAAACATTTCCAACAGAATTGTTGCAACTAAAAAAGGATTTTTAATTATAACCATTCTTGGCTTATTTTTATAAATTTATGTATTTTAAAATTATTTAATTTTAATAATAGAATATTTGAATTAACTTAAAAATATATATAAAATTAATTTATTACTTTTAAATCTTATTTTTTCCTCATTATTTTCTTTTCCTACATTTTTCTTTAAAATTTTTTACAATCAAACATAGAATTATAATAATTTTGAACTAACACTTGGCAAAAGTCTCGTCCAATAATTACTTATTTATTATGTAATATATTTGTAGACCCCATTTGGGGCTCGTTCTCATTTTTTATGCAGCTCATTTTCTTTGCGAAGTGGAGGGCTCTTTCAAGAGCCACGTGCTGCCTCAAGAGAGGTTGCTATGGATTCAGCTAGTGCTATTGAATGAGCCAATGAGGATGAGACGCTTGTAAATGAGGGAATCTGCAGAAGCCGTTGTAGAGGAGCGTATTTTGTTACATGTAGGAGAGGTTTTTGGTAGAGATGGGGAGGTTTTTGTTTTGGCTAGGGAAGGAAGCAAGTTGGGGTTACAGAGGTAGAGATGGGGGAAGCGTATTGGTTTTTCAAAAGGAACCGGAAGGAGTAGCCTTGGAGTAGAGGGGGAGTGACATAGCATTTTCTTGAGGAGAGATAGCTTAGGAGGGAGAAGTAAGATTGCTTGAGCAAGGAGAGATCAGCTGGATTTTTCTTAGAAGGGAGAGTTGGTCAATAAAAGAAGAAATATATAGAAGAATCGCCTTGAAAGAAGGTGACACAGGTACTATTTCTATGAGATGTTGATTCTTTCATACTCATGCCATTTTATTTGTGTCTTCGGGATATTATTAGATTGGATTTTGATGCCTGAGCGTGCCTTTTGAGGACTCTTGCCTATCTTTATGGAATCTGAGCTTGCTTGCACTCCCTTTATTGTTTGATTTCCAACTTGCTTTATGCCCTCTGTTTTGAGATTTCATATGGAGTATTGGCATTCATGTCTTGATTTTGTTTCAAAACTCATTTGAAATTGTCCACCCTCTTATAAACTCATTGATTCAAACATGAAATGTGGCTTGTGTGGTTTCATTTTTACTCCTACACTTTGTGCTATGTTTCTCTTTTCCATCTTCCCCTGTTTCTGGTACCTGTTCATAGAGTGCTCATTATTCTCATTTCTACCCGTGGGAGCAAAGAGTTACAGAGGATATATCTTCAGTGGTGAATGGGTTATATGTTACTGTATGAGAATTGTCGTCAGGAGAGCGTATTCAGTGAGAGAGGAAGCTGAAGTTACAAAGAGGAAATATTTTGAGAGGAAGGCTTGAGGAGCAGGTGAGGGGAGAAGAAGTTTGACCCTCTTCACTCGGGGAGCTCAGCCATGATATCTATTTATGTCTGAAGCATCTCATGCCTATCACACTCAGTTTTCTTTTATAGTTATATGCGTTCTAGTATTGTTTATGTTTTCCCCTTTTATTTTCATCTGTTTTTTGGCTTGCAATGAGGGATGTATATACTATTTCTGGAGAGGATTTTTTATAATGATTTGAGGTGTTGTTGAGTTTTGCATCGGATGGTTGTGTTTATTCCCACTTAGATTATTTTATGGGTTCTTTGGTAAGTGGGTATTGCTGACAGACAATCACAGCTCTTGGGTATTTGAAGGTGAATGAAGCTCTCTCAGCTAGTGAAGGGTGTTTTAATGCTTAAGAATGGGTTTCTTTTCATTCAATTATGTTCACTGAGTAGAAGAAAGTGGGTGAAATGATTTCCAGACGGAGCTCCTTTGTTACTCTTTGGTCATCAGGCCATCCCACTGGATCCAAGGTCAGTCAATTTTGGTACAAACTCGGTAACAAATCAAGCTGCTGAGGGCTCAATATCATGCTTTAATGCAACATCAGGCTCCACTATTTCCTTCAAGTTTCACTTGAGAATCATCTACGGAATTATATGGCAGCAATGGCTCAGTGCAGAGATTCACCATGCTCCACATCATCAATTTTCGTTCCATCAGTCTATACCCATAAAGCCTTTTTCTCCCATTATTCTTGACTCAACCTAACACTAATCCATATGTGCAAAGCCATTTTCGTTTCACCACCTCTCCTATTCATCCCTATCATGCATGCACTTATGGCTTTCCTTCAACCTTCTCATACCCATCTTCTATACCACATATCCTTCACACCCATCTGTAGGGACCTTTCCCCCTGATGACACGTGGCGCGCCTAGCTGTCCGGAGCAACTCCATCCGGACTCCCCAAAGAGGGACACGTGGCGCGCTCCTCATATCCGGACTCCCTCAGGGAGAGACACACAACACTCGCAAACATCACATCCGGACGACCGCCATATCCTATCCGGATATGTTTGTCCGGATCGTTAACTGAAGTAAAGCATGCCTTACTACGTCATTCCGACAGCCTGCCACAACCCACGTTCCGCCGCCTACAGAGCGAAAGGACAGGAATGATGGCAAGTCACTTCCCATGATCTCTGATAGCCGCCCGTAGGGTGATGATGGCCCTGCCACCACCTAGAGGCATCATGATGAGCCAAAAAGTCTTCCCATCATTAAAGAGGGAGACAGAGCTTCTGTTACTATATATATGAACCTTCACACAAGGAGGAAGGTAAGCTTGTCATACCTAGTAAAAAGCCAACTGATTAATCTCTCTATCCATGGCTGACAAAACCATCGGAGGGTGTGTCCGGACATCTTTTGCAGGGACAATTGAACCAGAACTCAATATTGGTTGAAAGCGTGCGTCCATTTGGCAGCTACGTGGATCACTGGGACGCAAGGCCTCAACATTGGCGCCGTCTGTGGGAAACTTCATTGATTCAGTCATCGGCAAAGATGACCACACCTTCTAGAAGCCACTCATCTACTAGGGGAGAGGAAAATAATTCTGAATGGCGCCAAGCCATCGAGAGAAAACAGTTGGCAAGCGAGCGACAACTGCAAGCTCTCCTCCAGGAGACAGTAAGATTAAGAGAGGAAAACGTTGTGTTGCGCATCCAGGCTTCATCGACAGGGTCTCCCCGTCGTCAGCGTTCAAGAGGCCAGGTAGCAAACTCAAGGCCTGACCTAGAGTCAATATACCCTGGGACAGTAGGAGCAATCCCTGAAACATGCAACATTAGGCCACATGAGCCACACACGCCCATGCACCGAGCTCCCCATGAGGAAAACTCAGACTCTACTCATCTTTCAACAAAAAGACAACGCGACAAAAGACCCCAGTTGTCAGACTCAATGCACGCGAGGCTAGGCCCACAGGAGACTGGGAGGCCAAGGCCGCCAATAGCCACAACCTGGGGAGCGCACCCTGACCCTATGGTCACCCCTATGGTGCAGAACGTTCCCCCACCCCAAGTGGTACGACAAGCTGGGAGAAATCTCCCAAACGAGCCACCCATTGGCTCCATCAGCAAAAGGCTGGACGACATGCTTTCCACGCCTTTTTGCTCTCATATTATTCATTACGAGCCCCCAAGGGGATTCCTTGTGCCTAAGTTCTCCACGTACGATGGGTCCAGCGACCCCTTCGACCATATCATGCATTATCGACAACTCATGACTCTCGATATAGGAAACGACGTGCTGCTATGCAAAGTATTCCCCGTCAGCCTACAAGGGCAGACCCTCTCATGGTTTCACCGCCTACCTTCCAACTCTGTTGATAATTTCAGGGACCTGTCGGAAGCCTTTGTGGGACAATACTAATGCTCCGCTCGGCATAAGCAGAACATCAGCACTCTGCAAAACATAAAGATGCAGGATAACGAGTCCTTGAGGGAGTTCGTGAAGTGGTTTGGTCAGGTCGTGCTACAGATAGAGGCTTACAGCATGAATGTTGTCCTGCAGATCTTCAAGTGAAGCATCTGTCCAGGCACCCCATTTTTCGAATCACTCACTAAGAAGCCTCCTACGACGATGGACGACTTATTCCGGCGTGCAAGCAAATACTCAATGCTCGAAGATGACGTGCGAGTAGCCACCCAGCAAATCTTGGTTGCCAGACAGGCATCCAGAAATGGTGCAGAAAGAAGTGTCAAACTTCTGGACCGGCCAAGGCCATCCGATCGAAGGCAGAAAAGGCCAAGTCGCCTGGAAATGCCGTCCTTCACACCCCTTTCCATATCCTATGAGAATTTTCTCCCTATGATCCAAGACATGTCCGACTTCAGGTGGCCTAGACCCCTCGGAACGGACCCATCTAAAAGGGATCATAGTAAAAAATGTGTCTACCATAAGGACCATGGTCACACAACGGAGACGTGCAGGAGCCTCCATTATTTGGTCGAAAGGCTAATAAAGGCGAGACATTTGAAGCAATATCTCCACTCAGATGCCAGAGGTAGAGACGCTTCCCGAAATCACAACTCTGGAACCCCCAAGGCTCCAGCCGCCCCCAAAGCCATTATAAATTATATCAACGGAGGCCCATCAGACGAGGAACACGACTCCAAACGAAAGAGACAGAGATTGTTGCGGTCAGCATTGGTGCGTGAGCGTGTCAACTCCATCCGGCCCGGGATAACTGGGGGGGGCCCTCGCCCCATAGATGGGACAATCATTTTCCCACCAATAGACCCCACACGGATATTGCAACCGTACCGCGACGCCCTCATTCTGTCCCTGGAAATATGAGACTTTGACGTGAGACGCATCTTAGTTGACCTGGGCAGCTTGACCGATCTTGTACAAGCATCGGTCATTAGCCACATGGGACGCAGTCTCACAGGTCTCGAAAACCCTGGGCTAATCTTGTTCGGATTCAATGGGGCGTCAACTACTTCCTTGGGAGATATTGTACTGCCGGTCCAAGCTGCCCCAGTCACTCTCAACATACAATTTTCGGTGGTACAAGATTTATCACCCTTCAATGTCATCTTGGGGCGCACATGGTTGCACTACATGAAAGCCATCCCCTCTACGTATCATCAAATGGTAAGCTTCCTTACCAAAGATGGGCAAATTGACCTATACAACAACCAGTTAGCCGCTCGCCAATGCTACTAGATAGCACGAGAAGTAGGGACCAGCCAGGAGGATAAACCCCTTCCTGAGTCCACCCATGCACTTGACCAATAGCAATCACTGTGTCCAGCGGACAAAGATCCTCCGGTAGCGGATCCCTTGCAGACAATCCAAATTTCAGAAGAAGGTACTCACCTTACATATATCAGTTCCCTTTTGATGCCTGAAGAGACCCGGAACTTTCAAAACGCCCTTCGACAAAATCATGACGTCTTCGCATGGGCGCATTCTGATATGAAGGGAATTCATCCCTCAATCGTCTCTCATAGGCTTAACATCTTGCCAACAGCAAGACCCGTCCGACAGAGAGTTAGACGTTTTCACCCGGACAGGCAAAAGATTATCCGGGATGAAATTGACAAGTTGCTGGAAGCCGGATTCATCAGAGAAGTGGAATATCCAGACTGGTTGGCAAATGTAGTGGTGGTACCCAAAAAAGAAGGCAAATGAAGGGTTTGCGTTGATTACACCAACCTCAATAATGCATGCCCAAAAGACAGTTTCCCTTTGCCACGGATAGATCAAATTGTGGATTCCACTGCTAGGCAAGGGATGCTCTCCTTCTTGGACGCCTTCTCCGGATACCACCAAATCCCCATGTCCACGGCTGACGAAGAAAAGACAGCCTTCATAACGCCACACGGTCTTTACTGTTACAAAGTCATGCCGTTTGGACTCAAAAACGCTGACGCCACTTATCAGAGACTGATGACGAAGATCTTCAAACCTCTGGTTGGTCTCAAAGTGGAGGTATATATTGATGACATCATGGTCAAAAGCAAAACCCGAGAGGAACATACACTCCACTTGCAAGAAGTCTTCCATCTCTTAAGTAAGTATGACATGAAGTTGAATCCTCTAAATGCGCATTTGGCGTAAGTGCTGACAAATTCCTGGGATTTATGGTCAGCCAAAGGGGGATAAAGGTTAGCCCGGATCAAGTTAAGGCAGTCATGGAAACACCACCCCCTAGGAGCAAAAAGGAATTACAGCGCCTCATGGGCAAGCTCGTCACGTTAGGACGCTTTATAACCCACTTCACTGATGAACTACGACCCTTTTTCTTGGCAATACGAAAGGCTAGAGCAAGCGGATGGACGGACAGCTGTTAGAGCGCTTTTGAAAAAATTAAATATTGCCTCATGCAACCGCCCATTCTCAGCACACCCCCCCCCCCCCCCCCCCCCCCGCGAAGAAAAATTATATATGTATCTGGTTGTATCGGAGTGGGCAATTAGTGTTGTTCTGTTCCGCTGCCTCTCGCCCAAGGGGGTATGTGGGAACCATTCCGACGGTCGATCTCTGGCTCATAGGGCCCATTCACAAGGGTATTACTGGCCCACAATGAAAAAAGATACGACAACCTATGTCAAAAAATGTGACAAGTGTCAAAGGCATGCTCCCATATCACATGTGCCGTCAGAGACATTGAAACCAATTTCAGGCCCTTGACCCTTCGCGCAGTGGGGCATGGACATAGTAGGACTCTTACCAGCCGCAGTCGCCCAGAAGAAGTTCCTGCTCGTCGCCACAAATTACTTTAGTAAATGGGTGGAAGCTAAAGCATACGCTAGCATCAAAGACAAAGATGTCACCAAGTTCGTATGGAAGAACATCATATGCCGCTTTGAAATCCCTCAAACCATTATAGCCGACAACAGTCCACAGTTTGATAGCAAAACTTTCCGGAATTTCTGTTCGGAACTAAACATCATGAATTCATACTCCACACCGCGTTATCCTCAAAGCAATGGGCAAGCAGAGGCCACAAACAAGACCCTAATAACTGCCTTAAAGAAGAGGCTCGAGCAAGCCAAAGGAAAGTGGGTGAAGGAGCTACCCGACGTCCTGTGGGCTTATCGAACCACACCCAAATGTCCAATAGGAAACACTCCTTTTGCCCTCGCATATGGTATGGACGCAGTCATTCCTACTGAAATAGGGCTACCTACTATTCGTACCGAGGCAAGACAACAGAATGATGCGAATGTGGAATTAGGGAAAAATTTGGACTGGACAGACGAAGTAAGAGAAACTGCATCCATCTGGATGGTTGACTATCAACAAAGAGCAGCCGCTCACTACAATCGCAAGGCAAGGCCTAAGAGCTTTAAAAGTGGTACGCTAGTCCTTAGAAAGGTTTTCGAAAATATTATTGAGATAGGAGTAGGAAAGTTTCAAGCCAACTGGGAAGGCCCCTATATAGTATCTAAGACAAGTGAAAGTGGAGCCTATCATCTACAGAAGCTAGACGGAACCCCATTGCCCCGACCATGGAATGTATCCAATTTAAAGCAGTATTACCAATGAAAGAAAGATAGAAGTACAATGTGAATGAGTATGTTTTATTAATACTTGTAAAAATTATATACAAGAGGGTTCTCCGGACTACTAATACAGGGAGAAAATAGCACTAAAAATTACAAAAAGAAAAGCTCTCATTGGGGAGGCTTGCCGCGCAGCTTGTCCTCCTCACCCGGGGGAATCGAAGGGACGTCCCGTTTGATACCATGCTTCTTCATGCAGCAACGGTAGCCGAAGAAATACATCTCGTCTATCTGCTTCTGGTATTCCGTCTCGAGTTTCTCCCGTTGCGCAGCAAACTCAGCCTCCAACTCTTCTTTTTGCGCTGATAAACGCAACTGCAATTCTTCTTTCTGTTTTTTCTCGATTGACACCTTTGTCCGGAGTTGTCTCACTTCCCCCCTCAACTGGGCCATCTCTCCCTCCGCCTCATGCAGTCGGACGTCTGTAGATTCCTCCCGACTCTTCGCCTTTGCTAGCTCCATCCGGAGAGCCTCGTTGTCCTCCTGGGACCTTTTCAAAGCTTCGACACTCTCTTCAGAGGCTCTCCGGGTAGCGGATAAGCTGGCTTTGGCCCACTCCAATCTCAAGCGCAGTTCCTCTTCATTGTTCATGCCCTGGGAGACGAAGGCCTTCATATAATCGGCAGTCCGCAACAAGTCTGAAAAAAAATCGCATTGTTGAACCATGCCGCAAATACCGCTCACTAGCTGCAGAAAAACCCACAACAAGAAGTGCAATTACAACCCATGTGAAAAACACGCCAGTATGGCAAGCAAAATCACGAGGAGTAAGCTATATCGTTTCCACCGCCTCAAACATTTTCGCTGAAGGCAGAGCAACATCTATGCCGGGTGGAATCCGTTTCAGCATCTCTCCCAGCTCCGCATAGCTGAAAGGGGTAGCGGAGATGCAAGCCGCATCATCAACTGGACTTCCCTCTGACGAGGCGGTAGGGTGTGACTCCTCCCCCGGATCCGGGCCCCCATCATTCACGGCCGGCTGGATCTCTTCGGGTGAACCTTCATCCGGGACTAGCACTGGGTCGGTTGGGTTCTCTTCTGTCATCTCTGTCTCACTCCCCTCCGGATGATCCTCCTGGGCGGATGAGCAACTAACTTCGATGGTTTCCAGAAGACGATCCTGAAGCCGCCCGATGAGGCCAGACTTTAAGTCGCGGGCCGGATGAGACCTCCTTATAGCTGGCCCCTTCACCGGTACAAGTGCAAGGGAGTTTGGCTCGCAATGAGGCAAACCCTGACTTTCAGCCCCCGTTTCTTCCATTGAAGGCGTCGTATGAGGCAACGTTTCAGTACAAGAGGCCCCGACTACATCCGCGTCCGGATGGGGAGAGCCGGGTTGATTCACTGAGGTTGCTTTCTCAGCCATAAGAGCCAGCCGTTTAGTCGCTGGCATTGAAGGCCCCGATCCGTTTATACCCGCGATATGTGCAGAGCTGCTTGAAACGGAGGGCAAGCCGGAGGGAGCTGGAGATCTTATTACTATTCCCTTTATGGGACCTGAAGATTTTATTGCTGCTTCCTTTGGGGGAGTTGGAAGTTTTATTGCTTTTCCCTTTGAGGGAACCTTCTTCTTCTTTCTCGCTGGGACGCCAGCGAGAAGAGTGGGCGCGAAGCGTTTATCACCAGAGGCCTTCCGCAAAGTCCCCTCTTGCCTTCTTTCCTCCCGTTCGTTGAGGACTGCTTTGCGTGCCTAGGCGTTTGCCTTTCGCACCTCCGGGTAGAATAGGAGATCTTTGAGAACAAAGTGTTCTCCGCTCACCACCTTTTTGGGCAGTCGCCTCGGGAGTATGTTGAGTACGTACGGCTGGGTCTCTTGGGTAACCGAGCGGAGATTTTGCCAGAAGAGAAGCTTTTCACAGCTCCTCTCGTCCGCCGCAATCTCAAAAAGCCTGTTCAACCAGTCGAACAAAGCTTTCTCCACCCATTCTACCAACTTCCCCCTTCTATCCTTGTCTGCACCCAAAAGAATAAAACATGTCAGCCACCTAACAATGCTGACCTAACTCGCAACCGCGGAAAGATAGGGAGTAACTTATTCATACCCGGGACCTTCAATGACTGGTTGGAAGCGAACTACATATTCGGATGCACCGTCAAACCCGCCCATAGGCCCTTGACCAGCACATGTCCTTTAGCGGCCCCTTTGGTCGAGTCAGGAAGGTTGGTCACCAACTGAAGGGATGGAAGGCTGGCGACAAAACTATAGATATCATTTTTCCCCTTCTTGATGGAGTAGATGAAGAGAACCTCCAGTAGTGAAAGGTCCAGGTTAAACAGCATGCTCGGAATGCTACACCCCATTAGCACCTGGACCATGTTGGGATGGATGTAAGCCGGGGGAATCTGGGTGAAGTAGAGAAATTCTTTGAACAACAATAGGAGGAGGAATCGGACCCCAGCATTGAATTGCTCATTGGTGAAGAAGATGACATTGTCCTCAGATTTCCCAGTCGACACAGCATCTCCGTCCACAAGCTGAACGGACACTCCATTCGGGATGCAGAAGCGTTCACGAAACTCCCTCACATTCAGCTTGTCCACGGATTTCTCCGCGTAAGCATCTCCGGACGCATCTTCGTCGCTCTGTCTGGACGAGCTAGACGAAGTAGCTTCCTTGTTCGTAGACATTTTTGAGAATGAGGCTGAAACAGAACCTGCATGGCAGAATTCCAACAGTCAAAAAACAAGCACCCGGTCCCACAACCCTAACGGCAAAAAAACGCTCAGAAAACCTAACATCATCAGCATCCCCATCCCAACCCTTGACTCTACCCCAAAGAAGAATCGATGGCCCACAAAAGGCGCAGGGGGGCAACAGAAACCCTAAACACACCCAAAACACAATCAAAACCCCCCGAAAAAGCCCTAAAAACCAGTACTGACCCCCAGTCACAAGTAGCTTACCCAAACAAGCCAGAAACAACCACAAAGCAAACACAACGAGTAGGAGGCAGGAATAAAGAACGTACCGAGTGTAAACTGGCGAAATGGAGATGAAATCCACGGTGCAGTCACCATCACGACACGAGTATTGCTAGCAGAAACCCTAGAACCTCACTCACAGACGAGGATACGCAGAAGGCTGAAGAGAAAACACTACCAACAGAAAATGCAGAAGAAAAAATGCAAGAGTGAGAGACTCTGCCTAGTAAAAAGACACGCTCAGCTGCGCCATTATTGAAAAGACACGCTGCCTGGGAATTCTCAGAGACGGCGACTCATCATAAATGTTCTTCTTTCTCTTCGCCCCCGCGCACCACGTGGCCTAATAAGCGAAAAAAGTAAACCTCAGTTTCAAAAACAATCATTTTTAACCCGCCCATTTTGCCCGGGCAAAATGGGCAAGTTAAAAAGGGGGCATTGTAGGGACCCCTCCCCCTGATGACACGTGGCGCGCTCCTCATATCCGGACTCCCTCAGGGAGAGGCACACGACACTCGCAAACATCACATCCAGACGATCGCCATATCCTATCCGGATATGTTTGTCTGGATCATTGACTAAAGTAAAACATGTCTTACTACGTCATTCCAACAGTCTGCCACAGCCCACATTCCGCCGCCTGCAGAGCGAAAAGACAGGAATGATGACAAGTCACTTCCCACGATCTCTGACAGCCGCCCGTAAGGTGATGATGGCCCTGCCACCACCTAGAGGCATCATGACGAGCCAAAAAGTCTTCCTATCATTAAAGATTGAGGCAGAGCTTCTGTCATTTGAACCTTCACACAAGGAGGAAGGTAAGCTTGCTATACCTAGGAAAAAGCCAACTGATTAATCTCTCTATCCATGGCTGACAAAACCATCGGAGGGTGTGTCCGGACACCCTGTCCGGACATCTTTTGCAGGGACAACTGAACCAGAACTCAATATTGGTTGAAAGCGTGCGTCCATTTGGCAGCTACGTGGATCACTAGGACGCAAGGCCTCAACAGCAGTTGCAACAGATGATTCGTTTTGGTAATGGCAGTTTGGTTACTTTTGATTCAAGATTTGGAACAAGCAAATTGAAATATCCAATTCACAGTCTTATCGTGTTCAACTCAGACAAGAAGGCCATTCCTCAGTTGCTTAATCCATTCTCACAAAACAAGAGTGGAATTGGGTTGATCACGACGCTCTATTTCTCTCCATCCATCATGCTACCCATACCCATTCCTTACTCACACTTATGAGAGTCGTACACCCATGGTCACCTTCTATGCCCCCATGCATATCACCACCTTTCTCTCTCTACACCACATGCATTTCATGCGCAGTTGTTGGTTGATAGAGAGATGAGTTTTGGATTTAAAACAAATCATCATTTTCTTTGTGTTGAATTGGGTTGAGTTGGCTAGTCTCGGCGTATTCGCACAGATTCTCGGAATAAAAGCAATGTTCACTCCTCTTGTTCAGCATTTACAAAAACACCTTTGCATGCAGGCCATAATCTCTTAAACGGATCCGAAGCTATTATGCATGAACTGCTACAAGTGTGACATCGACAAGCATAAGAGTCTCAGTGTCTCCGGTGATGCCACTTTCGTTCGTCTTCGCGTTGCCGTTAAAGCTGGCATGGAAGCCACTCTTTAGAAAGTGAAGACTGTTTTTAACGGGAAGGATGAAGCATCTGTGTTTGCTTTGAACGTCAAGATTTTTTAGATCAAAAGGCTATACAAGCAATCGATTTCGTCTGGAGATCATTTTCCTGTATCAATCACTCCAGATTATGGGAAGTAGGCAGTTCGTTATGTTGATGGAGTATTTGATTCATGATTTGACCGTTATGTCACTGTGAGGGAAGATTGTCGTGAAAGCAGTATAAATCCTAGCACAACAATCATGGCGATAGACCTTAGCGACAATAATATCCAAGAACCCAAAGTATTAGTTGGTGGCAGTGATTTCTATGCCTTCCCTCGTGTGGATTCTAAAGGAGAACGAATTGCAAGGATTGAGTGGAATCACCCTAACATGCCTTGGGATAAAGCAAAGTTTTGGGTTGGCTATATTTCAGATAATGGAAATATTTGCAAACGCATTTGTGCTGCTGGTTGTGACCCTACGCTTTTGGAAAAGTGGGTTTTGGAATCTCTACAGATGGATTGAATCCAGCAATAAAGTGGTGGCAGTCTATGCCTTGGATGCTAAATTTTCAAGACCACTATATGTTTTTTTGTGCATTAGCTCTCATGAATTTCTTCAAAGTGGTGGGCAGAAAGAGTCAATTGTTTGTAGCTACAAGCAGAATGGGAGGTCATGTCTTAGAATTTTAGATGTGGTTAATAGCCCGTTATCTGCCCTTGATATTCCTTTTACAGATATAAACAATATTTCATAAGGGATTAACTACTTTTACATTGAAGGAGCATCAGCAGTTCATCCATTATCTTCAGCTAAAATGACTTTAGATGATCATAAATCAGAATCAGTTGATTTTAAGATTATTTGGTCTTCTTCAGCTGATGTTTCAGAGTGTGAGTCACATTTCAGCTTGCTAGAATTAATTGAACTCCCGACAAAAGTTCCTAGCCAAAATGCCTATGCATATTTTTATCCACCATCCTACCCCATTTATCAAGCCAGTCAAGATGAAAAGCCTCCACTGTCATTGGAAAGCTATGGAGGAAAGCAAGATTCATGATGCTGCAAAGCGCAGGCCTGGAATGTGAGATAATGGGTGTTGAAAGCTCTTATATACAGCTGGATAGAGATGAATGACACTGCTCATAAAGTCCTCTTGGGAGATATATCGCGCTCATTCATTCTCATTTGGTTGCTTTATACCCATCCTTAGCATTTACATTCTGGGCCCACTTTCATGACCTGAGTTTGCATGGCAATCTTTGGGTCGTATTCCATCCTCTATCTCATTGCCTTTGTTCTTGAAATTTTTATTATTTTTTTTTCCTCAAATCTCTTTTCCTCAAATAATTTTCAGGACTTTAGTTTCTTAAATGATCCCAACTCTCCTAGTTTTCATCCTTAGAGTCTTCGGGTCCTAAAAATCACATTTTTAATAATGCTTTGCTGCCATTTTCTTCGGCATGCAATTTTCAATAACTTCCATCATTTTTTAAAATGTTTTAAAAATAAGTGTGAATTAAATTCCGTAATTCCAAGTGATGGAATCTATAGAATTAATTCATGCAAGAATAAAACAGGCTTTGGTGGGGGCCCTACATTATTGGATGTTTCCTTTGAAAATCCGTTTGATTGAATTATGACTTATGATGACTTCGTACTCGATTTAGTGGCATGTGAGCTATGTTTCATGTCCGTTATTTGTGCACTGATTTCATTTCTTGATAGCGCATTAGGGTTCATCGTTCAAGTACATATTCACTTCTATTCTGATCATTCTATATGCATGTTCTGATTCTCATATGTGCATGATTGATTTGAGTATCCATTAATTTTCTTATTGATTGTCATGTTAGTTTCATTTTATTAGTAGAGACCCGACTTTAAAGACTTAGAAAGGTGTTACGGTATTCACCGTACCTTCCTGATAAGTAACCTGACTCCTGAACCTGATCCGATTTTTTCACTGACCACCTTTTCCAAAATAAGGAGTCACACTTAAGATTTTCTTTTTTATTTTGTTTACCCTTTAAAAATAAAACAAAAATAAGTTACGACTCCAAGTCATTTTCTAATAAATAAAATCATTTTAAAATAAAATCGAGTTCGTCATCGAGTGGAAAACGCATGAGTCGAAATATGGGGTCCACAATATTATTAAAAACATTATTAAAAATTAATATTTTATTTACATTCAAATACTAATTAATTTTTCATATATATTTATTACAAAAATACTTTGAATGAAAAATATTTACAAATAATTAAAATTGATTAAAAATTTATAAATTTTCAAATTGGTTAATTTTTATATAAAATAAAAAAATTAAGTAAAATGAGTTTGAAGCAAAAATCATTTTTTAACTTTAAATTTAATTTTTACTTTCTTTTATTAATTGTTTCTTCTCTTGTACTTCTTTCATAATGTTATAAAAATTTTCATAATTTGAACTTCTAAATTAATTTATAATTTTGAATTTCATGCAACTCACCATTTAATACTTGATCATTTGAGAGACTTGAATATTTATAAATCATCCACTATGCCCCAAAGTATACATAATATTAAGAAAAATATATCTTAATTTTATTATTATACTTATATTGATAGAGGGTAATTGGATATGGAAAAAAAAATATTATTAGCTAGTTTTTTCACATCAATTTTCATATCAACATGTTGAAAATTAAATAAATAAAAATATTGATACATGTATGGGATATAATTTTTTGCAAAAATATATATATATAGGCTTCGGATGTGAGTGACTGATCAGTGCTTCGATTAGCTCAATATGATTAACGAATCTGATAGATTGGGCAAGCCCAAGTTTCCCTCATTCATTCATTGTGATTGACAAGTAACATATTTTCTTCTTCCATTTTAGCAACTCCAGTAGTATGGACCTACTTAGGAAATGTCTACTTGTTGATCTACATTGACCTCATAGACCCGGTGAAGCAAGCAACATCCCCTTATCGATGAAGTTTAATACGATTTGGTTAGTTTAGAAGTTAGCTTGAATTGACTTTGAAGTCTTTGCTTAACCCAAAAACATTCCTACCTTGCCTCGAGCTTTAGAGAATTATGCAATTAAAGGTCTCATATACTATAGGATTGAATAAAAGATATGATATTATATTTTATCTCATGTTTGGTTGGTGAACAGATATAATAAATTATCTCATAACTTATTTTATCATATATTCAATCAAATATGATATAGTGTAAAATATATTATCTCTTTTTTTTATATATTTTTTCTATATGAGATATGTTAACATATTTTTTTTATCACTTTTTTATATATTCATTTTTTAAAATAAAGATTTTTATTATAATTAATTTTATGGTTAAAAAATAAAAAATATTTATAAGAATATATTATAATATATATATATATATATATATATATATACCTTAAATCATGAATCTAACTTTTTCCATGTTTTTTCTTGAAAAGTATCTCTCTTTTTTTTTTTTTTTTTTTACATAAATACCATTTACCATTTCAAGTATTTATAAATAGATTTTTTTAAAAAAAGTTGTTTTTACAATGAATACATTTTTATCCGGATAAAGTTTGAAAAGGGTAGAAAGTCAAATTTTAAAATTTAGGTTTTCAAAAACCTTTTTAATAAAAAAAAACCCAAAAATAAAAAGGTAACATATTTCCGTTCAAATTCTAATCTTTGAAATTGTTTTGGCCATACATTGGATTATAAAAAGGTAACATCATTAATAGATTTGGTCTTGTAAGCTGTTTTGACTGGAAAGCATTACAATAGGCGGTCCTTTCTGGTGATTAATTCTTGTCTAGCACATGAAACAAGAAAAAAGCTACTTTGAATTTTCTTTCCCTCCAAACACAACTAAAAGGTGCTTTTACATCGACTTTTGATTTTGGAAAAGTCTCTCAAATGGGTCTTCATCCATTGTATTGTAACTTTTGAACTTCTGTCTTTTCAACATTTATTTCAACTCATAGCATTGAATTTGGCTTTACAATAGACCTCAAAATAGTAATAGTTAAATTTAAATAGAAAAATCAATAATTTTTATTGTTTTTAGGGTAAACATTTTTCTTTCCTTTTTGAACATACTACATAAAAAGCATACCAAATTTGTTGTTGTTCTTGCCGTATACCCTTAAACTTAACCCTAACCAAGGTTTAAAAAATCACGAAATATTTGTAGTCACAAATGGAGAATAGACACCCCTTGGTTGTCTTTTGGTGATTTTTTTGTCGACATTTAGACAATCTTCAAATCTTTTGTCGACATTTCAAGATTTTTCCATTTCTCTCGAGTTTCAATCAACACTCTGACAAACCACAAGGATGAAATGAGCCTACCATAAACACTCTGACATCTTTTAACATATATATATATATATATATATATACATACGTATACATGTAGATATTCATGTAAACAAAATTATTAAATAATATTTTAATAAATTAATTAATTTTAATTATCTTATTTTTTTTTATTTGGTCCATTGATGGTTAAAAATATAGAAAATATCATTACAATTTTTTTTAAGAAGCATTTCTTTATATTTTTTATATTAAATAAATATAAATTTAAAAAAAAAATCATATATTAAAACTCAAAAGGAAAAGGACATATTAAAAAAGCGAAAAAGGAAAAAAAAAATGGAGTGGTGGGTGGGGAATGCTTGCTTTTATTATTATTATTATTAAAAAGAACTTAATGATTTAATTACATGTATGGGAGTTCATTATTAGCCAATTTGATAAAATGGAATGATACGAATTATTATGGGTATTTTCTTTTTATTTTCTATGATGCATAAAATGGTGAAAAACAAAATAATATCAATATTTTGTCAAAAAATTATAATGAAAAAGACAAGTCATTAAGGCTTGTACGTAATGTACACGACGGAGGTCCACCATTAGTTTGTTGTGTGGTCTAGGAGAACCGACTGATGAGCATACATGTCAAGGATAATCATGAACAAAAGATTCATACGTGGCACTTTGATAACCTCTGATAAGGTTGAATGTCAAAGCCCGACCAATATCCTTGAGAAACGCGACAAAAGCGGCGTACTCCTCAATCGCTCTCACGTCGGCCTTAAGGCGGAGGAGCTGAGGGAAGAAGAGCCAGAAGCCAGTTGACACCACGAAGGCGACCGTCAACGGACCAGAGACAAATGCCGGAAGGACCAGAATTCCGCCGAGAACCTTCTTCAGAGCGAGCTCGACCGTCAAACAGAGGCCGTGGAGGACAAAGAAGAAGCTGATGTGCCAGGTGGGCGCCGTCCTCCCCATGTAGTAGAATATCAGCTCGTGCATCACCGCCGACACAATGAATGTTGCCATGACCGCAGGAATTGGGGCCCACTTCCGGCCGAAGAGGCGCGCCGAGACGTGGAGGGTGGGTAAGTACACGGTGGGGCGCAGGATACTGGAAGCCATGATGTTCCATCGTCTTCCCCAGAAGTCTTGGAGGGAGGTGGAGAGGTAGGGTTCATTGAACTGTGGAGCGAGCTCCATGCCCAGAAGAACTCGAGGGAGGGTTGCAACTAATGCTAGAATGAATTCCAAGCTCAAGTACATTTGGAAGATCAGGAGGAATAATGAAACAATTGGATGCATATCCTCGCTGAAGTGAGCCGCAACGATCACCACGGCCAAAACCACACCCTTTACAGTAGAAACCAGAGGTGACTTCTGTCCCTTTTTGGGCTTTTCAAGAGATGGGTTCTCTCTGTAAGGGCCATTGGGAGGTGGATTTTGCTGGATTTTGATTGGTAGAGAAGCCAGGGCTGCGAAACGGAGGAGGGAGATTGATGGGTCGGATGCTAAAGGGCCTTCGCCGAAGGCAAAAAGGAGAAGCTTGAAGTTGGCCAACCAGGCAATGAAGAAAGCAAATGTGCCGCACAGATGCAGAGTATTGAGTCTGAGAGGAAGGAACAAGAAGAGAGCCATAACTGGGATGATAGTGAGGAGCCTGGCTCTGCCACTGGGGATGATCTTGGCCATGGTGTAACAGTAGGAAAAAGAGACGAAGACCAAGACCCATACCATGACGAAGTTGTTGAACTCGCCCTCCATTTTCTCTCTGAAATTTTCTGTTCCCTCCATGTCCTTATCTTTGGGCTGCGTGAGTCTCAGAAACTAAATATGTTCAAGCAACCAAATGGAGCATAAATATACTACGAGATATTTTTAATATAAATTCAATTTTTTTATTATATAATTAATATAAAAATTATGAAAGTCTCTAAAATATTTTTAATATAAATTTAATTTTATAAAATAAAATATATATCTTAAAAGGATTTTTTAATATAAATTTAATTTTCTTTTTAATGTGTGTGATTGATATAAAAATGATAGAAAATGTCTCAAAAATAAATATATTGTAAATTCAATTTTGTTCAACTTGTATTATTGATATAAAATTGATGAAAGATATTTTCCACGAAACACTTTTCAACGTTATAAAAAGTACAATAGATTTAAAAATATTTATTGATGTAATGTATTCTAAAAAATTAATTTTAAATTCAACATACAATGATCAAAAATCTGTCTTTTCAGTTTTCACCCTCTCTAACCCAAAATTTCAAGCTGACTAAATTTGACTGCTGTCTCACACGATCGACATTATATTGATGACTCCCGCACGAAAACGACAATGTGGTTTCATTCGAAGTATCACTTCAGCTTCATTCAAATATGTATGCTTAAAGTCTTTTAGAGAATTATACTTGGGCATGGTAGAATAAGATATCAATTCAAATATAAAAACAAAATTCCAAAAATATTTTGGAAAAATAACATTAGAACAAACTAGCACATGGTTGACGAAATAAAATTGAGACCGCGCGCGCTTGGCTGGTAGTGATGAAGCTGAGTCAAGTCGGCAAGGGCATCAGAAAGGCGTAAGAGACCTGCCCATTTTCATATTGCTTAAGCAGCCTCCGTAGGGCTCATGGGCTTAACAGCTGTAGTACAGAACAAAAGGGAGGAAATCTCTGCAGTGAGAAAATGGAGGGTGAGTTCAACAACTTTGTGATGGTGTGGGTCACAGCCTTCGTCTCTCTTTCCTACTGTTATACCATGGCCAAGATCATCCCCAAAGGCACAACCAGGCTCCTCACTACCATCCCACTCGTCACTCTCTTCCCTACTCTTAATTATTATTATTATTATTATTATTATTATTATTATTTATGAATTAATCAAATGTTGGGGCGATAATTCTACAAGACTATTAGCAATGATAATTAGGAATTTGGGACACTTCCTAACAATCTCCACCTTGAACCAAATTCCATGAAATTAATCTTCAATCTCTCCATGACACAAACCTTTTTGTATCATATCACCACGAGAGAGCAATCGACTCCACTTTCAGTGAAAATTCCTTTTGTTTTCATCTTGTGTGCTTTGTGATCTTTTGCTCTTCCAGAAATTTTCAACCCAAGCTCTGATACCAGTTGTAGTGCCAACGAAAGCTTTGATGCCAACAATGTTAGTTCAAGAACACAAAGATAAAATAATCACACATAAGGTACACGAGGTTTTAACGTGGTTCGGCCAACCATGCCTACGTCCACGGATGAGAAATAATGATTCCACTATACAATAGAGAATATTACAGAGGACAGAACCAGATACAACTATTGGGTTCCCGAAACATCCCATGTTTCCCCACTCCTTGTATCCATACCTTACTACGAGTCATCTCGCTCCACTGAGTACCTCCCATTCTTCCTCACATCTCTATTCACCTTGTATAGTCTTTATAGACCCATCTCCATCTCATAACTTTTTCCCCTCATGACCTAGAATATTTATAAAGATATTTCCAATAACCTTCCTTATTCTATAAGGAAGTCTAATACTACAATAATATATCAACCTAGAAATATTCTATATAATATTCTTTACAAAAATGAATCTATACTAATTAGGAATTTGAGACACTTCCTAACAATCTCCACCTTTGACCAAATTCCATGAAGTTAATCTTCAATCTCTCCATAACACAAACCTTTTTGTATCATATCACCACGAGAGAGCAGTCGACTCCACCTTCAGTGAAAATTCCTTTTGTTTTCATCTTGTGTGTTTTGTGATCTTTTGCTCTTCCAGAAATCTTTAACCCAAGCTCTGATACCAGTTGTAGTGCCATCAAACTTTTCTATTCCATATGCCTTTCCTGCTTCTTCTGCCATTGCTCCCACTCAAACCTAACCCTAGGCTCTGATACCAGTTGTAGTGCCAACGAAAGCTTTGATGCCAACAATGTTAGTTCAAGAACACAAAGATAAAACAATCACACATAAGGTACACGAGGTTTTAACGTGGTTCGGCCAACCATGCCTACGTCCACGGATGAGAGATAATGATTCCACTATACAATAGAGAATATTACAGAAGACAGAACCAGATACAACTATTGGGTTCCCGAAACATCCCATGTTTCCCCACTCCTTGTATCCATACCTTACTACGAGTCATCTCGCTCCACTGGGTACCTCCCGTTCTTCCTCATATCTCTATCCACCTTGTATAATCTCTACAGGCACATCTCCATCTCATAACTTTTTCCCCTCATGACCTAGAATATTTATAGAGATATTTTCAACAACCTTCCTTATTCTATAAGGAAGTCTAATATTACAATAATATATCAACCTAGAAATATTCTATATAATATTCTTTACAAAAAGGAATCTATACTAATTAGGAATTTGGGACACTTCCTAACAATCTCCACCTTGGACCAAATTCCATGAAGTTAATCTTCAATCTCTCCATGACACAAACCTTTTTGTATCATATCACCACGAGAGAGCAGTCGACTCCACCTTCAGTGAAAATTCCTTTTGTTTTCATCTTGTATGCTTTGTGATCTTTTGCTCTTCTAGAAATCTTTAACCCAAGCTCTGATACCAGTTGTAGTGCCATCAAACTTTTCTATTCCAGACGCCTTTCCTGCTTCTTCTGCCATTGCTCCCACTCAAACCTAACCCTAGACTCTGATACCAGTTGCAGTGCCAACGAAAGCTTTGATGCCAACAATGTTAGTTCAAGAACACAAAGATAAAACAATCACACATAAGGTACACGAGGTTTTAACGTGGTTCGGCCAACCATGCCTACGTCCACGGATGAGAGATAATGATTCCACTATACAATAGAGAATATTACAGAGGACGGAACCAGATACAACTATTGGGTTCCCGAAACATCCCATGCTTCCCCACTCCTTGTATCCATACCTTACTACGAGCCATCTCGCTCCACTGGGTACCTCCCGTTCTTCCTCACATCTCTATCCACTTTGTATAATCTCTACAGGCACATCTCCATCTCATAACTTTTTCCCCTCATGACCTAGAATATTTATATAGATATTTCCAACAACCTTCCTTATTCTATAAGGAAGTCTAATATTACAATAATATATCAACCTAGAAATATTCTATATAATATTCTTTACAAAAAGGAATCTATACTAATTAGGAATTTGGGACACTTCCTAACAATCTCCACCTTGGACCAAATTCCATGAAGTTAATCTTCAATCTCTCCATGACACAAACCTTTTTGTATCATATCACCACGAGAGAGCAGTCGACTCCACCTTCAGTGAAAATTCCTTTTGTTTTCATCTTGTGTGCTTTGTGATCTTTTGCTCTTCCAAAAATCTTTAACCCAAGCTCTGACACCAGTTGTAGTGCCATCAAACTTTTCTATTCCAGACGCCTTTCCTGCTTCTTCTGCCATTGCTCCCACTCAAACCTAACCCTAGGCTCTAATACCAGTTGTAGTGCCAACGAAAGCTTTGATGCCAACAATGTTAGTTCAAGAACACAAAGATAAAACAATCACACATAAGGTACACGAGGTTTTAACGTGATTCGGCCAACCATGCCTACGTCCACGGATGAGAGATAATGATTCCACTATACAATAGAGAATATTACAGAGGACAGAACCAGATACAACTATTGGGTTCCCGAAACATCCCATGTTTCCCCACTCCTTGTATCCATACCTTACTACGAGTCATCTCGCTCCACTGGGTACCTCCCGTTCTTCCTCACATCTCTATCCACCTTGTATAGTCTCTACAGGCCCATCTCCATCTCATAACTTTTTCCCCTCATGACCTAGAATATTTATAGAGATATTTTCAACAACCTTCCTTATTTTATAAGGAAGTCTAATATTACAATAATATATCAACTTAGAAATATTCTATATAATATTCTTTACAAAAAGGAATCTATACTAATTAGGAATTTAGGACACTTCCTAACAATCTCCACCTTGGACCAAATTCCATGAAGTTAATCTTCAATCTCTCCATGACACAAACCTTTTTGTATCATATCACCACGAGAGAGCAATCGACTCCACCTTCAGTGAAAATTCCTTTTGTTTTCATCTTGTGTGCTTTGTGATCTTTTGCTCTTCCAGAAATCTTCAACCTAAGCTCTGATACCAGTTGTAGTGCCAACGAAAGCTTTGATGCCAACAATGTTAGTTCAAGAATACAAAGATAAAACAATCACACATACGGTACACGAGGTTTTAACGTGGTTTGGCCAACCATGCCTACGTCCACGGATGAGAGATAATGATTCCACTATACAATAGAGAATATTACAGAGGATAGAACCAGATACAACTATTGGGTTCCCGAAACATCCCATGTTTCCCCACTCCTTGTATTCATATCTTACTACGAGTCATCTCGCTCCACCGGGTGCCTCCCATTCTTCCTCACATCTCTATCCACCTTGTATAGTCTCTACAGGCCCATCTCCATCTCATAACTTTTTCCCCTCATGACCTAGAATATTTATAGAGATATTTCCAACAACCTTCCTTATTCTATAAGGAAGTCTAATATTACAATAATATATCAACCTAGAAATATTTTATATAATATTCTTTACAAAAAGGAATCTATACTAATTAGGAATTTGAGACACTTCCTAACAATGATACCAAGGTTTTCTTTGATAAGTGTTTTAAAAAACACTTATGTAAAACACTTTTTATGATTTTTTTTTAATTTTATAATATTTTGTAGAACAAAAGATTGTTTGAAAGACTAAAATGTTATTAATATGTTTTTTATATTTTTAAAATAACCCTTTACATGAAATGTTTTATTTTAATCATTATTTATATAATTATTTTTTAAAATCCTCCTCTAAAACAAATGAAAATAAATAAAAAATATTTTTTTTAAAAAATAACAATATAAAATTAAAGTCTATTTGATCGTATGATTTAAAAACATTTTTCTATTTTTAAAAATTTTAACATTTTTTACCATTATTTTTTTAAAATAATTTTTAAAAATAAAGTGAAATGAAGAAAATAATCTAGATAATAAATAGTAGTTGTTTTCACCAATTTTCAAAAATAAAATAAAAACATAATACCCGTTTCACTATGTTTTTTAAAACTTGTTTTCAAAAACTGGTTTTAAGTTTAAAGAACAAAAAACAAAAACAAGTTTCATAAAATATGATCAAACAGACTTTTATTTTCCCTTTTTTATTTATTGTGAAAGATGTTTTCTATTTTTTAATTTAAAGAACAAAGAGTATTTTAAAAAACAATTACAAAATGGGACCCAATTTTCTTAATTGTCCTGAGATTTTATTTCAAATTATTGTATAAATCCTGCAAATCAAGTCAGTATTGGAGAGATATGAGGGAGAATAAAAGAGAAAGAATTAGGATGAAGGTGCCTATACTCGAATGAAATCCCACCCGAGTAGGTTATTGGTGCACCATTGTTCATGGGGTTAGCCCTCGGTTGTTGACCAGAAGCCCTGGACGTGTGTATGGGCTAGGAATGGAATGGGCTTTAACAATTGGACTATGAATTTAAACCCATGTGGGCCGAGCCCAGCCCCTTCTACATCGTGACACAAATTTCTTCACCAAAAATTTTTTAAAATGAAAGATTTCATAATATGGAATAAGAAAGATATTATTCATGTTGTATGAGAATTTACATTTTCAATATTTTTTGTTTTATCAATCATTGTGCAAATATGAAAAAACATAACTTAATAGCCGTGTATTTGTTAATGATTTTTGAAAACATTTCTAGTTTTTTTAACATTTGAATGGTAAAAATTTTCAAATATTAGAAATATTATAAATGCTTCCTAAAATTACTACTAAACAGAATTTAAAATAAAATTTAATTATAATTAAATATTTAATAAAAAATAGATTATGTTTATGTACAAATGATACCCACAAATGTCTCATTTGAAGTAACTTCAAGAAAGTTTTAGAAAATTTTTTCTTAAATTTGACGTATTTACCATTTACAACCAGTTTGGATAACTTTGTATTTTTTTCTTTAGCTAAATGGAAAATTGAAGTTAAAGTCATAAAATTTAAAATCAATAATAGTATTTTAAAAGTTTTATTAAATAAGAAAGAACTTTTTATAGGGAAAAGACTTTTTATAATCTAAATAGAGGTTATATAAGAAATAATATTTTCTTAACCTTTTTTTTTTAAATCTTATAATTTTTAAATAAAATTATTTAATTTTTTAAAAAAAACTTTTGGCTTATAGAAATCAATTCAAACAATGATTTAGTTAAATAAATTTATCAATTCAAACAATGACTAAATATAGTAAAAATTAAATTTTGATAAATGTATTTGCTATTTAATATGTTTGGTTTTAAAAAAGTATTATATATGGTTAAAAAAAATATTTTTTTCATATTTGATTTACAATTAAAAAAAATAGATAATCAAATGTCCTTATAAATTAATTAAAATTTTATATATTTTAAAATTATTTGATATTTATATAGAGAAGAAAAAATGAAATAATTTTAAAAATGTAAAAATAATTTAATTAACCTTAAATCTCTATTTTTTTTTTCTCTCTTTCTTCTTCTATGTTTTTCTTCTTGTGTTTTGCTAATTTTTTTCAAGACACGTAGGGTTAGAGTATGATTATTTTTTTGGAAAATTATAGGTTTAGCTTCTACTACACCTTGTTAAAGCCAAAAAAAAAAACAGAAAAAGCAAAAAAAAAAACAAAATATTTAGGCAAACAGAGCCTAACAAGGGCCCACTATGAGACCTGATTCTTCTGTATTGCCGAGGTGTCAAGATCATAGTGGCTCATAGCCCCACCCTCTAAATCAGTACAAGCTGCGTTATACCGCAGCAGCACAACAAAGAAAGAGAGGACGAAGCTTCGCGATCGGATCATCGAATCCTCAAGTAAGCGTTTAATCTCTCTCTTCTCTGATCTTCGTCCCAAACCCGTTAGGGTTTTCAACTTCCATGCTGCTATTTGCCTCAAATAGGGTTTGATTTGATTGAAATTTTTTATTTGCAGATCAGATAATTGTTGGTTCTTGATTCGATTGGATAGAGGAACTTCATGGGGTTTTTTGTGACTACCCTAATTTTCATCATGGTGGGCATTATTGCATCTCTTATGGTTAGAATCTGCTGCAACAGAGGCCCTTCTGCAAATCTGTATGGTTCTTTTCATTCTCCAATTTCTAGTCGGTACCTGTTGATCCAATGTTCTTTCTCTATGAATTTAAAGTTGTTTGCTTTGTTCAGTTTCATTCCATTTGGGGATTTTATTTACTAAAATTAGCTTCAATATGCTAATTGGATTATTTTTTTTTATGTAAGATGTGCTGATTGGTTGCAATTGGGTGGTTTCCCGGATTTCAGATTATGTTTGCAGTTAGGATTTCAATTAATGTAGGCCATGCTACGGTTGCTACCCCTTAATGTGGTTTATTGTTGGTGCTGACTGTAGGCTATAAAATCTTAGTAGTTAAGGATTTTAATACAGTTAGGGTGTGTTTGGACTTGCAGTCAAGTTCGAATGGCTTCATTGTGTTTTTGCTTAGTGTTTGGAGCTCAGCTAGGCTGTTTAGACAACAACCATAAAATCTTAGTGGTCAAGGATTTTAATAATGTTTGGGTGTGTTTGGACTTGTCATCGAGCTCGAATGACTTTGTAGTGTTTTGCTTAGCATTATCACCTGAGCTAGGCTGTTTAAAGTTTAAACAACTACTTGCAATGCAATGTGTTTTATGTGGAATTTGAATGTAAAGTTCTTTGGCCAAAATGCAATCACTTGAGCAGCTACGGCTGTTGTCACAAGAGATCATTTGCAATTTTGTTTAGATTTTTAATCAAAATGAGAATGCTTCATCTTTTGTTTGTATTTTCTTTCAAATTCTACATGAACTACTATGGAGCCATACAAATTCTATTGGATGTCCAAATACGCCCTTAACAGATCTGGTGGGGAAAATGCATTTGATTTCTCCTTTTTCATTGCTATACATGATTTTGTTAAGGGCCTTGCCTTGTATTGCCAGTTTTTTGTTTGGCTTTCGACAATTTTAGTTGCATAATACTTTATTGAAAAGGAAAAATTATAAGGTGTTAGAGAGGCCCAGGATGGATTGTAATTGATTTTGCATGTTCCAACATTCTGTTAATGCTAAGAATATCTTCGAAAACGGAGTTTATATTAATTTTCAAATCATTTTGTGCCGCTTTTGCTTTGTATCAGATTATCTTCTTAAAAACATCTGCATGTTTCCCACAAAGTTGGATTGTCACAATCCTTCTTGTGAAATGTGAAATGTTGTGTCTTGATGTTATTTGACTCTCTTACTTAGATATGAAAACTTTCATATGAGATCTAATTTTCATGCTTGATTTGCTTTATTTACACAGGCATGTTAACCAAAATGTACCACAGAAAATGTCCTGTTGTGTAGATACATCTTTCTCTGTCGTCCCCATTTTGTCTGAATGATTGTTGATTTGGTGTTCCAACTCATAAATTCTGTGTGTGTGCTGTAGAAGTATTTATGCTCACCCTTTCTTTAAAACATCTTGTCAATATGGGTAAATATTATTACTCCATGTCATGTGTGGATTGGTGAGTGAGAAACAGACCTTTAAAACTTACTGTTCAAAGAACTCTTCTTATGCTAAAACTTTTCTATCGGCTCCTGAAGTCACAGCTGACAGGCACTACAAATCCTGTAGAATGTTTTCTTTTTGGATTTTGATCGCAGGCCTTTCACATCTAAAAGTCACAACTTGATATTGACTCATTCATTCCCTTTAACTCTTACATTTGTAGACCGCTGATCTCATTCTGTTCCTGCAGGTTACACTTAACATTGGTTATTACAGCAACAGCATGCTGTTGGATTATGTAAGCTATTTCATAAGTTTGTATATTATTTATTTATTGGATTCTGCATCAAGATTTAACCTTTTTATCATTGCAAGTCCTGTGAGATTTTTCTGCATAAAAGTCTGACAAAACACTCATATAAACATGTAAATATCCACTTATTCTTGATCCATATCTGTGGTCGTCAACAAAATTGTGGGTTCGTCTACATGTCAATGATCATCTCCATTATGTTATTCACTCCTGTTTGGAACCGTAAAACCAGTAGACATCCAACAGCAGGACCATAAAAGACTTATCATTCACCACATTCGTCTTATTTTCCTACAAAATACCTTCTTCTGTTTATTTTACAGGTTAGAAAATAAAATTGAAACGTCAGAGGATAAGGAAGGCCCTAATTCTTATTTTAATGTAGGCCATGGATTGTGTGTTAAGACCTACTCCTTTCATCATTCCAACTACTTTAATTTCTTGACATAGGTTTTCTTGTACTGAATATTTACAGGAATTAATTGCATTTTTTTTTTTTATAGTGAACTTGAATGCAGTAGGAATGTCATTATGCATATTTTATATGGTGATTTACTAAAATCCCTTCTCCACTTGTTAGGTGGGCAATTGTATATCTGGCACAGATGAACCCACTCATTGTCCCAATCCTCAATGAAGTGGAGTGAGATGATTCTACAAAGAGTGCATGCGGAAGATTTGTGTACAATGAGTTGGCCACTGCAGAATATGTAATCTTATGTCGCAGATTGTTGTTTCCAAATC
This sequence comes from Vitis riparia, assembly GCF_004353265.1. Lineage (NCBI taxonomy): Eukaryota > Viridiplantae > Streptophyta > Magnoliopsida > Vitales > Vitaceae > Vitis > Vitis riparia. The sequence goes on from NC_048440.1 coordinate 21,451,638, forward strand.
TATCTCTATAGGGTTTGGTTGTATTATTGCTGGAACAAAGTTAGGTGATTGATTTCTGAAATTCCTAGAATTATTTTCATACATGTCCCCTATGCTCTTTTTCTAATCTTCCCTTCATTCTTGGAACAATGGTGATTGTCTGATTGATCCACCAGACTGAAAATACGATGAAATATCAATGAAATAAAAGATGGAGGTCAGAATGTGTCGTTTATTGAAATTTTTTAATTTCCCCAGTAATTCTTACAAGCAATTACGAAAATTAAAGGTAAAAAGCATATTGTGCCTGTGCCCATACTCACCCAAAAAGCTTCAAACAACATTTGTTCACTTTGTTATAGTGGAGTACATTAGTTCAAGTTCTGGAAATCAGCTTTATAGGATGAACTCAGGAGTTGAAGAGTCTGTTTCAAGTGGTAAAACAGTGAACAGGCACATTGCTAGGCTGCTAGGCATGGAGTTAAATAAAAAAAGCCAATGTTACTCAGTGTTATTGCCTTCATCTGGTAGTGGGCACTGAGCTGTAGCCAGATGCAATTTTTGGGAAAACTTAGCAGGAGACAGAGGAGCTTTGAGATGGAGTATTGAGCAACCCAAGACATGGAGTATGAAAAAGATGAAACTCACATTGAATAGCAGTTAATGAGGTCATTCAATGGAGATGAACACCTCCTGCAGTACACAACCCTAATACACGAGCCCATGCACACCTCTCACATCCGATGGCCCTTAGATCTTCATTGAATGGTGATAGAAAGGGCATGAAGTACTACACCTCATCTCTTGCCTGCATGCACATTTATCTATAAATTAGAACAGAGCATAGCAAAGATCCACTATATGGCAAAGATGGAGAAGAACAAGCAGCTCTCTACAATGGCTGCAGTGCTGATGTTGCTGCTGGTGTTTTGGCTGATGATCTCACCAGCACTGAGCTGCCCGTCAGATGGCAGCGAGTGTAAGGACTGCATCGTTAATCAGATAAGGAACGGTTGCCCATCATGCGCACCTGTTCTACGCTGCATGGCACGATGCTTGTGGGGTGGCACATCGAAATCTAAGTGTGTTAAGAGGTGTGATTGTTATGGGGGAAAGCCAAGGCTCTCGGATTGCAAGAAATGCATGTCAAGGTGCAAATGCAGCTGTGAGGCGTAGATGAATTTCCCCGCCTAGCCTGTTTTATTTAACTGTAGCTTTGTGTGTATGAATTCCTATTTGTTAAAAGATAGATCCTTCTGTTTTGTGTCTGATTTATTCTGTGTGTTTAGATTTCAAGGTTCATAGCTTCCTGGTCATAGAGAGAATTCTGATACTTCTAACAGGGCACTATAACACAGACTAGTCTTAAAAAGCTGGTTCAACCAAAGTTGAAGAAGCAAATAACACAGTAAATAGACAGATTTATTTTATACAAAAGACCAACACAACAAATCCCAAGTAACTTACACCATATTTCCTCTGTTACAGCATCAACAAGCCTTTGCCAGAGGTTCATAACCTTTCTATTTAGGGGTGATAACATTATGCATGTCAGTATCACTATATAAACTATACAGATCTTTAAGTGATATCGAAAACCCAAACCTCAAATGAACAATTCTTGCCGGTGTTTCTTCCTTGTTTTTCTCGTTCATTCAATCAAGAATTTACCCATCAACCTTCTTGATCAAAAATCATAAAGAGCTTTCCAAATGGGTGGAGCGCACCTTTTTCTCTCTTTTTTTTTTTTTTTTTCTTTTTTTTCCAGCTTACTCATTGCTGTTGTTAAATACTTTACCAAAGCAGAGATCACCATGTTGAAGTTTCCTTTCCACTTGGCCTTCTGCAAAAACGCTCCGAAGCCTACATGACTGTTCTATTATCAGTTCATGGGTGGAGGGATAATCCCATGCAACAATGGAAAATTGGTCGCTATATTCCTCCATCCCTTCAACTAGTAACTGCCAGATCAAGGCTCCTGCTCCTGCTTGCCTCTTCTTTGCAGACTCATAAATTTTATCGTAAACTGTCTTCAAGAAAGTATCTGTATCATATAATCCTTGTTTCTTCCTATGCATAATGGAGCCAACTTCTGTGAAAAGAACTGGTTTCTTCAGGACATATTCCCCATCACTTATGTGAGAATCCACCCAATGTGAAAGAAAATTTGCTTTCTCTTCCAAATCAGCATCTGGGAGCCTATATTATGCCCAAAAAAATTGGAAAGATAAATAAATAAACATGAATATAACCAAGGTCCTCAATACAGCCTGTGCCTGCTACAAGTGCCCCTCTAATTAATTAAAGCCCCAAGTCAAACATTTTAATTTTGCCTTTTTTTTATTTTATTATTGGCAAACATTTTAAATTTTCTTCCAGGGAACTCCACAGACCTAGTTCCCATATCTATCAAAGCATAACCTGAGTATTAACATTTCTCTTCAGCCTAAATTTTACCCATAAATCATTTGTGTAAATATTCCCCATTCATAACAGTTTCAGATTAATGAAACTATTGGGACAAAACTGTTCAAACATCCTTACGTTTGGACTTAATTCCAAAAGTTCAACTCTCATCATTTAAAACTGTCAAAACAAATTGCAGTTGTAGTAACTAACCAGCTGTCAGGATATGCATGAACTGAAGCAAAATCAATATCATCAATTGCTGAGTTTTGTATAAAGTCTGATCCAAGCTTAGATGCCCAATCCCCAGGATTCACTCCAGATCTTTCAGTCGTTTTCAGACCATAAAATCCCTCAAGCCCAACAGTGACAAGGTGCTTTTGGTCCAAACTCTTGATAAATGCAGCCATTTCTGTGATCCAAGCCTGTTCCCCAAATAAAAATGCATGGAAACAAAACATAATGGATCCTAGTCAAAGCAGGCCAAAACAAACTTCTAGTACATTTCAGGGATAATAACTAGTTTAAGAACACAACACCTATAAATGAAAGCTAAAGAAATGACTAAATTTTCATAGAGCTCAACCACTTGGTTGCTCAATCAAAGAGCATACTCTTGGATCGGGCAGTGACCATCTCAGCTGAAAACCAATTGGTGTTGAATAAGGGTAGGTTAAGCCTTTTATGGCATTTGACCACTATCATTTGGCTGACATCCCTAGGCTTAAAAGCGGTATTGTTGCACCCCAACACATACTAATGGATAGGGTGAACCACTCCCCTACATAAAAGTCCAATTAAGACACTATCAAACAATTCTAACCATTTATGATGCTCCTTTCTCTAATATTTGGAAATACAATGAGGAGTACAGAAACTACCCACAAGGAAAGAATGCTAAAACACCTAAAAGGGCTGGTTTTCTGTAGAAAAAAGATCTTCCAACTGAAAGGGCTTCCAGCTACTCCTCCATAAGTTACCCTCACACTTTTCTTCCCACATGAAAGGCAACAATACAGGAGGAGAAAAAAGGGAGACAGCAAGTTCTACTATTTACCTGCAGAATAGGAGCAGAAGAACTTGATGCACACCGAGGCTCATTCATGAGCTCCCATGCAAATATAGCTGGTTCCTCAGAATATTTAACTCCACTCAAGGAATTCTTTCTTGTCACAACAGCCTACAAAATGCAGAACATCAACAAAATAGATGCACTATTATTATTTAGACACAGCGTAAGGAGAAGCATCAATTACAAACTTTTGATTGCTTTCAATTTGGAAGAACAGCTTAAAAGATTATTATCCAATGATGTTTTCAGTATGTTTCTCCAAAGATTTCATAAACCCTGTATGGAACCACCAAAGTATATAATGAAGTTACAATACACAAAGGACAGGGAATGTCATTTAATAGAAAAACGGTTCAACTTTCATCACCTAGCACTCCGTACTAAACTGATATGGACAAAGCACAGTGACTTCATGATTTTCCACTTCTAATTTAAAAGAGAAAAAGATGACCAAGTAAGCAGATCCTTAAGCATACCTTGATGTAAGCTTTGTAGTAATCTTTTATGGTTGGGTGTGAAAAAAACGAATCAGTTGAGGAAGAGACATTGATTCCAGCTTCTTGTGCCCACCTCACATACTGTGCTTTACCACCGTAGGCATTCAGATTATTGACTAGACTGAGGATCAATCTGACTTGGTGCCTCCTAGCTTCAACTATCACATAGTCTAAGCCCTGTAACCATAGCATTACAAAATTAAGGATTTATAATGGTTTTGCATATTAGATGCCTAGAATCTGTCAAGCTTCAATTTTCATATGGGGACCTTCACCTGCAAATCTGATTGAAATTTCCCAAACTTAAGTTTCATTAGCCTCAAAAGCACATTGTATGAATGGCCCGAGAAATAAATACAAGAGGATCTAACTATTTCTTTGGACTCCTTTTCAAATTCGACAACTGTTAGTTGATCCCACATTTCATTATAGTTCCATATGGAAAGATGAAATCCGGAATGAAACGTTCAATTCAATGAATTCCCAACTAATGTTTCTCTCCCTCAATGCTCTCAAATATAGCTTAAACATTAGCTCTACAAGCAAGCTTCTTACATTTATTCCCTCGAATCTGTCCAACATTTCCATGACGTAAACTCCAACTATTCTGTTTGGTTACCGAGAAAAGTCCAGAAAATTTTGATGAAACCTCAACTCCACTCAATTCTCCCTAATTTAACTGATGGGATTATTCCCACGACACTCCAAATTTTTCTTGGTTCCCTCAGCAACCAAACATAGGGCTATTGCCAAAAAGAAGAAGAAGAAAGAAAGAAATGAAAAGAAAAAGAAAATCAGTAGAACGAACCTGAAACACTCTTTCATTGAAGACTCCAGGTGATATCTGAAGAGAATTGGGGCCATCTCCATCATTGAAAGCCCAAGTTCGACAAACGCTCATACCCATCTCAGCTCCTCTTCTGAGCATATTTGAAACCCTAGATCTCGAAGGGCCCCAGACGCTCTCCTCCATCAACCAGTAGGAGTTCCAGCCGTTGATGTAGAGCGTGGACTGGTGAGAGCCATCAGGTTCGACAATGACGAACTTGGTGGAGTTCGTCCCCACGAAGCCTATGGCAGGGAGCCACAGCACAGGAAAATTGAAGTGATCGGAGAAGTTGAAGTAGAGAAAAAGGAGAATAGAGAGAGTTCCGAGCAAAGGATACAGCCTCTTCTGCTTCCATTCTCCCTCCATCAGCTCTGTCGGCACACGTTAGACCAATGCGACATCTAGTATAAGAGCGCGGACCTCGCAGCCCCACTCCCGCGTGCGGTTCTGGTTTCTTCCTTTCTCTTTTTCTTTTTCTTTTTTAATTATTATTATTATTTATAGGTAACGTGCAGCTCATTGTTGGGTTTCGTATTAGATGTAAGTTTCATTTTTATTTTAAAATAAAAAATAAAAAATTAGCAACTTTTTAGAATAATGATTAGTTAAAAAAAACTTATTACAATTTTAAAGTAATTTTAAAATGCATTAACTAAGTTTATATATTTTTTTAATGAAGATTTCTATATTTTATATAAATATTATTATTGTTATTTATTTTAAAACATGTATATCCCAATAATATTTTTATTAACCATCTTTATATTTCCAATTATGAAGGGTCCCTTGTGTGATTTGAAGGTAAGAGTAAATTAATCAGCATGCTTCATAAATAATCTTTAAAATCCATATGTTTGATAAGAATTTTTAAAATTTCAACTAAGGAAGCTTCTTGATTTAGATGGTACAATACGTCTATATGGTACGATACTTCCATCTTTCTTATGATGCCCGAGCAACATCAAAAATAACAATTATAATAATTTAAATGATTTAGATATAACAATTATAATAATAATACAAATTATTTTCTGTTTAATTGCTATTATATTGCAAATTACAAAACCTCGTGGCAGAACGTCCGTCAGGCTGGAATCAATACTCCCCCTATATTTACAGAAGCGTGAACAATTTTCCGTTAATTATGTAAGATTTATGGTATGAACTCCGTTCGGATTCGTTCTCTGTTCAATTACGTACTCACGCTTGAGCTCCAGGCTAACTATGCCTCTCGGAGAAACCTCTGGAGGCACCGGAACCCTAAATGCTCTGCACAAAACCTCTCCATTTCATCCCCGCCTCTCTCTTTACAAACTTCTTCTTCCATCTCATCTATGGCCTTGTCCCAATTCCTCAAGAATCCATCCCATCCGTCCGTTCTGGTGTCGGAAACCGAGTCTAGAATCTCCTGCAGCCCAACGATCCGACGGCTCACGGACCTCCGGAGGTCCCGCACTGCCGGATCAAGCCCCGGCACGGAGTCGAGCTTCAGGAGCAGAGCCATCAAGGCCTCGTTCATCTTCAGCTTCTCGCGATCGTCGCTCCGGATGGCGTCCACGGTTTCCTGCCGCTGGAGTAGGCGCTGCAGGTGGTCGGCCTCGGAGCTCACGGCGGAGATTTTCCGGACAAGAGTGCGGATCAGGTGGGCGCGGTAAGCGGATTGGATGGCTACGGCGGCGGCGGATTCCGACGGTTGAGGGAGGTGGACGGTGATGGGGATGGGGGGTTCGGGTGAGGAATGGATAGGAATTTCATTGGATTGGGTATGAGGGGTAGTTTGCTCGTCACGGAAAGTGTATATCACTGTAGTGGTGGTTGTGGAGGAAGAGGAAGAGGAGGAGGAGGAGAAGAAGCTGAATCTACGAGAGGGTTTCATGGGTAAAGAGAACAGTGATAACGGAGAAGCGGAGAAGAGGCTCGAGACTCTTATAGACAAAAAAGAGTGAATTTTGCTTGACAGTGACTTCGAGCCGTTGGATTAGGACGGTGGTGCGGCCCGCACTCAGACCCTCCTTTATGAGAGAATGGGACCTCTCTAATAATAAAAATTTTAAAAATTATAAATTAAAATAAAATAATATAAAAAGCACGCACACACAGACATGAACACCCTACTCTGGCTTAATTCTCTTTTCAACGCCCTGAACAAAAACGCAGAAGTTAATTGAATTTCATGTTTTCAACTTAATTTCTAAATACTCTAGAATGATCCAAGTTCTAGAGCACCAACTAAACTGTTACTGCTCAAAAGGCGATAATATTTCAAAGAACTCATCATTGTCGTGCTTCCTAATGCATTATAGGGCAGCGCCAAAAATGAAACACACAGCATAAAGAAGATTTCTAGCCCCTGGCCAAGATACGACATGTACTTCAGTTCACTAAAACAATAGCAAAAAACTGTGCATGAAATTCTAGGCTCTACAATTATTCAACCCAAGTTTGAGGTAAAGTGAGAAACGAGCACTTATTCTGATCACCAGGGCCAACATTTTCCTCAAGGAGATGATGGAAGAATCTTGCCTGAGCATGTTCCGAACCCAACTTTGTAACCATTGCCCTGCAAATCAAATCGAATTTCAAGCCATCTTTAGTCCAAACATATATCCCAACATGAGACTTCCAAGAGAAGGACGAAAAAAGAAAAACTAAGGAAACAATGCTCCAGCTTGTTAGCTCCCAATCACCGCACAGATTCAGAATTAATGGTTTTGCTCTGTTGAGAGCCAGTTAACCCTCAATCAACCAAATCACAGACATTAAAAGAAGCACCAAGACAATAAACTCCCAAAACACTCCAATCACCACAGGCTAGAGACCTTTTTAACATCCTCCCAAAGGGAAAAATTCATAGGCCCTTTCCAGATGGGTGGCCATTCCTCAAAAGGAACATGAAATAGCTAACATTTCTCATGGGCCTCCATATAGAAAGACCATGAAGGAGACCACAGACTTTATTTGATCACCAAGCTAGAACAGGAAAGTTCAAGTTAAAAACAAAAACCTAGCCATCTACGGTCATTTTTTTTATCGTTCAAATTCTAAGGGTATCAGTCTGGGCCATGACGTGTTTGGGAGACAAAGAATAGAAACTTAAATTTGATGTCCCAGATATTAAGAGTATTAAGAAATGATGTTAGTGAAGTTCATGAGTTGAAACAATTATGAAAATATTAACCTTGCAATAACCAGTGATAGTGACTTCATCTCCATCTTCAAGAAATCCACGGGTTGTTCCATCCAAAGATACTGGCTTTTGTCCATTCCATGTTAATTCTAGCAAGCATCCCAAAGATTCCGCTTCCTGTGTGAAATTAATGTGGCAGGTGAACTTCAGAAAAATATCCAAGAAATATTTACAACTATTTAAGCTATGTGCTGCATTAAAAAATGAAGGTAGAACAAGAGCACTACGACATCTTCCTATAAACAAATTTAAATCATACAGGTCCACTTATGGTTCCAGTTCCAAGGAGATCGCCTGGCCTTAAGTTGCAACCATTGATTGTATGGTGTGCGAGTTGTTGAGTCAGTGTCCAATATCTATTCCATGAGATAGAAAAGTATTAAACATTAATCAAGAAGCAGATGAACATATAACACATTAGAAAGAGAGAAAGAGAGAAAGGGAGAAAGGGAGAGACAGTTAGGAGTTTTTTTCATTAGCAGCAAAACAAGTACCCATTAAAATTTTATAAATCCAAGAATGTCTTTTTTGTAGGGAAATTTGCTATGATTCAATAACAACACAAGTGGCTTGTGAGGATCTCAGGAATATATAGCACCAAGCCACCAGATAAATTGATGGCTCTCCGTAAAATATCTTTTATGCCACTGCAGGTAAAATTTTTAGATGAATAATATCACTCAGCCCCCCGAAAAATTGATTTCGATCATATCAAGATCAGGCTGAGCACATAGCCTTTTCTGAGCTAAGGCTGAAAGAATCAGGCTGTAGAACTAATGGTTATCATTGCTTGCAATAATAAATCCAATTTGGAAATTCCTAATTACATTGAACATGGTTGAGTTGAAAATCCTTACAAGTGCTTTAAGTTACTCCTTGTGACAATGCACGAATTTTTATGTCCAGCAGGTTTAATCCCAACCTTGCAAAAACAAAAAGAAGTTTCATTATTATAATGGATAATCTAAAGCAATACCCCAAGTGCATTTTTCTTAAAATTTTACTATTTCACATTATAGAAAGGAAGAAATTACAGAAGGCCCTCAAAGAAGTTCAATTGTAGATTACAAACGTTTTACATAGAAAGATAAATGTGTGTTGATGAACAAATAAATATTACAAGGATTCTCAAGTTCGCAGTTTGATATACCTCTAAGGAAATGTCATAGTTTTGGGATATTTTTTCAGCCAGATACGGCAAGGGAGGAGGGTCCTGCAATTTCCAGAAAACAAATTATAGCACCTTACTGTATAATAAGTAAATTCTACACAAGAAATAGGAAAATAAGGCTATGAACAGAGTTTCTGTTCTGAAACAATTAACAGTATATGTGATTAGCTACCTGTTTTGGAGCATCACAAGCAAAGGGCTCTAGAGCATCAAGGGTCACAATCCAAGGGGATAGTGTTGTACCTAAAGAGGCCAAGATAAAAATGTATGATTCTGCTACAAGAACCTAGAGGCTAAATGGAATTGAAAGTATGAAGCAATAAAAATATGACTTCTTACCAAAACTCTTCCCAAGAAAAGGCCCAAGAGGCACATATTCCCATGCCTGAATATCTCTTGCACTCCTGTCAAAAACAACTTCTTGTCAAGATAGAACTGATATTAAACCCAATGAAAACTTGGAAATGAATCAACAAATAACATGTGTACCACTCCAGTCGTTCATGATCACAAGTCCAAAGATATGATCTGCAGCCTCATTAACATCCACAGGCTTTCCTAATTCATTACCAGGACCAACTATAGCAGCCTGGGTGCAACAAAGAAGCCATATAATTAACAAATAGAATCAGAGACAACACATATCACAACAAGACAACTGGTGCAATAACGATAAATTCATCATAAGACAAAATTTGATACTAAAATTAATCATGAGTTTAAAATTCTTAAATCGGATAAAAATGCATATCAACTAACCATTTCTAGCTCAAAGTCTAGCTTTCTTGAAGGTCCAAAATATGGTGAATTGCCAATTGGATGACCTTGGCCTCTGAGAGAAACAAAAAGAGTAGAAAATGAGACATGATTCAGATTAATGTGATGAGTGAGAAACAATATCATACTAACTCAGACTACTAAAGACTCCAATCATGATTGTAAGAAGATATAAATGTACTCTTCAGCCTTGTTTTTAGGCCAATGAAAGCATTCATCCAAATAGAGCTGAAACAAGTGACTAATAATAATAAATAATAATAACAATAATAATAACAATAACAATCTGAGGCATACTTTTATGTTTTCTAAACATGAGAAAATACGTGCAAATACATCTAAACAGAACATGCAAAGAAGGGTTGATCTATTCCCACTCCATTTTTTGCTTCCTTTACTCCATTGTTTATTTTTATGCTTCATTGCTTGTCTCATGAGAACACATGGCAAGAGTGGAGGAGTTATAAGCCTGTCCTCAATAAGATTGGCATACGGACATATAAGCATACATAAATTCCACTCAATTTTGAACTCCTTGTTGACATTACAAAAAAAATTTGAGCAAGTTAAATTTCTTACTTTGGCCGAATAAGATCAGTTCCAGATATAACAATAGACGATGCCCGCCCATGATATGCAATAGGAAGGTGGAACCTGAAAAACAATTGACAAATTCCATACTTGAAGATTAAAATTTTTGTTCACAAAATAACATTACTGTTTTACTGGACCAACTACCATTTCCCATAAATTTCAAATTGACACACCAGTTTGCTCCAATCGGGTCCTCTGGTCCACGAAATATGCTCCCACAGTTCCTTGCATGATGCATGGACGAAAAGAAGTCTGAATAGTCCCCTATCACCATAGGAAGACACATTTCTACCTTGTTCTGAAGGATCAAGCACAAAAACCAGCATTAGAAATTCAAATATTGCCAGACTAATTGAATATGTAGAACCATACATGCATTTTACCATTGGTACAAGTGCTTTTTCCCTCAAGCTTGCATTGTCACGCAGTGTTGGTTCTGTAGCTGCATCAAAAAATCAAGAGTTGTTTGTTGCTTCTTAATTTTGTTAGAGATTAGTTCATTTTTACTATTAACATCATGAGGTTGCCTCCTTTTGTTAGGAGCTCTTTGTCTAATTTTCTTTTTGCCCATGAAAAAGGAAAATTATCATAACATCAAAACATTATAGGAAATGGGCATACATGACAGCAGCTTTTGAAGTGTCGATCGAGCTTCCTTCCATGCAGCCCGCCCCATTCCCAAGAACTTGTTGAGATTCGGCTGTCACCAAAACAATAGCAAAACGCAAGCATTTCTCAACATCTCCGCCACACTCCCAATCATAATTACAATGAAGCAGTCACCAGAAAATATATTCATCATAAACCGTGTCACAGAAGGAATTTAACAAAAAAAAAAAAAAAAACACAGATAATTACAAATTATGGTTAGAAGAATAATAAGGAGACAATTGTAGTATACAATCGAAGGATTGCAACCTAAGACTATGTCTGGTTGGCGAGAAAAAATAAATTAAAAATTTACTTAATTTTTTTAGTAAGAAACTCAACAAGTCAAGCCGTACTCCTAGGAACTATTCGGTTACCTATCCCTTCAACATTTTCCTTCTCTTTTCCACAAGTTTCTCAGCAACCAAACAGGAGACCACACGCTAATAAAATCAAATCAGCAACCAGCACACAAAGTCTCCCATCCTCAAAACACACTCCAGATTTCAACCTCCACCTCCAAACAAAACGACACCGCCTACCAACAAAGCAACACGCATGACCCAAATCAACTTACCTGCAGGAAACAATCGGATTTTCCGACAATCGGACCGTCCAACAGACCGGCGGACTGAACCACCGAGAGATCCAACACATAGTCTCCGATCGCCACGCCAGGCCGAGCCTCCGCAGACGGTCCAGGCCGGAAAACACCGTACGGAAGGTTCTGGATGGGGAAGTGAGAGTCAGGGTGAACTTCGACGAAAGACTGGAGAGCCATGGCTGCTGTAAAACGACGTCGTCTCGGTGTCCAGAGAAAGCAGAGCGGTGAAGTAGTGCGATTAGTGATGCTTTGAGAGGTATGTGAAGTGATTAAGAATTTAAGACTCGGAGATAGCATGCTCATTTTCTTTTTCTCGCTTAATATTTAACTATTTATGGGAAATTAAATTATTTTTATTGTAATTATAAAGAATAATAATAATAATAATAATTGTAGACTTGGTGTGGTAGGTGGAATCAACAGCCGGTCATGTGGTAGATGGCCACCAAACTCTCATCTTCTCGCTTTCAGTTCCAATTCTCTGCATTTGCAGGACTAGAAGAAAAGTTGAAATTGGCTTCTTCAAAAATCTATTTGAGCAAATTTAATAATTCTATAATTATTTTAATAGTCGATTTAAAAAAAATGAAAAAAAACATATACGTTCAAGAAATATTATCTGTTAATATTTGAGACTTACCATAAAAGTAGTTAGAGAATTTACGATCTAATTGCGAAATATTTATAAATGTATATAAAAAGAAATATTTAATTAAAAGATAAGATAATAGTTATATTTAGAAAATAATTTTCATTTATTAAAAATTATAAATATGATATTTTAAATTTTATTTGTTAAATTTGAGAATTGTATAAAATGAGAAAAAACTCAAAAAAAAAAAAAGTGTCTTTCCATACACCCATATGATAAAAAACTATAAAATAGAAATTTCAATTTATAAAATATAAATTTCAAATATTTATTTAAAATAATTAGTATTTTACATATTTTTTATTAAATGTACTAAATTTCACCCTTCATAGACTATCTTTTGATTATCTTATATATTAATTTTGATTTGTGAGTCATGAAACTTAAATTAATTTTAAAGAATTCATGTTTTATGATTATTTTTATATGTGTTTGAAAATACATTTTTTCTAACACAAAAAATAAAATATAATTATTAAAGTATTTTTTTAAAAATTCATTTTTAATAAAGTAAGGGTATGTTTGGTTGCGGGATAAGATAAGATAAGATATGTATATCTTAAGATATCATATCCCATTTGATATATATATATGTATATCTTATAATATGATTTTCAATGTAATATGATATTCTTTGATATACATATTTTATTGACATAATATTTAAAATGACTAAAAAAATAATATGAAATATATATTATTTTCATTATTTAAAATAAAAATTATATCACATACAAATATTTATCATTTAAAAAAATGAAAATTTTATTATATTTAATAATATTGATGATTAGAATATTTAAATTTTACAAATAAATTTTTTTATTATAATATTTAATATATAAAAATAATTTATATATCATATATTAATATTATTTTATTAATATTTGTTTAGTTTTTCTTTTTTAATCATAAATTTAATTTATAATAAAAAAATTATTTTGTAAAATGAGCCTATTAAAAAACAACAAATTGATAAAAAAAAAAATAATACATGGGATATGTATATCTCATATCTTACTATGAGATTAACATGTCACGTGTGAAATTAATGAAAAAAAATAGATAATATTTCTCATCATTTATTTTATTTTATTCTATTAAATATAAAATAGAATAAGTGATGAAATAACTTATCATATCACATCACCCATTAAATATATGATATAATATAATATATATATATATATCGTCTTTTATCCTATCTTAAATCAAATATAGTTTAAAAAAAGTACTTAAAAAAAAAAAAACTATATCCAACTACAACCTGGGCTTGGGGATCGAATATTAGCCATTGATTAAAGGTTTTCAAAATTTATTAGAAATATTAAAGTATCTATACTTTTTCAATCTTGGTTGGCTCATGCCTCGTTTATGGTGGCTGAATTTGTCTTTTCCAAGCACGATTTAGGAGTATTGTATTAGCAAATGGGTATTGATAATTGCCTTCTCGTTTTGCAAAGGTAGAAAATGGTTAAAAGTAGGGTTTTAATAATTAGTAAATATGACTTTCAAATCTAACGACGACAACGTTTGGTAGGATTTTTTAAAAACACTTTTTAGCATTGAAAGTGTTTTTGGAGAAACGTATGGGGTTTGTAAAATCATTTATGTGTTGTCACTTAAAGTGTTTTTATGAAATTCACTTAATTAATTAAAGTGTATTTGATAATGATTTTAAGAAGTGTTTTTTATTTTTCTAATACTTAAAAAAAAAAGTGTAAAAAATATTAGAAATACTTCTTAAAATTACCACCAAATACATTCTTAGAATACGTTTAAATGATTATGGGAAGTGTTTTTAGTCGTTCTAATACTTGAAAATATTTATTTATCAATCATTAAAAATATTATAAATACTTCCTAAAATCACTATCAAATACACTCTAAGAGTCTATTTGGTAGTGACTATAGGAAGTTCTTCTAACATTTTTAACACTTAAAATTTTTTACCTTTTAAGTATTAGAAAGGGTAGAACGCTTCCTAAAATTACTATATTTGAGTGTGTTTGGTAGTGCTTCCTAAAATTACTATATTTGAGTGTGTTTGGTAGTGATTCTTTGAAGTATTTTTAGTTTTTATAACACTTTAAATTTTTTATCCTTCAAATATTAAAAATGTTAAAAACACTTCCTATAATCATCGTCAAACACATTAATAACGTATTAGAAACACTTCTTAAAATTACCACCAAATACACTATTAGAATACGTTTAAATGATTATGGGAAGTGTTTTTAGTTGTTCTAATACTTAAAAATATTTATTTATCAAGCATTAAAAATATTATAAATACTTCCTATAATCACTATCAAATACACTCTAAGAGTCCATTTGGTAGTGACTATAGGAATTAGGAAGTTCTTCTAATATTTTTAACACTTAAAATTTTTTACCTTTTAAGTATTAGAAAGGTTAGAACGCTTCCTAAAATTACTATATTTGAGTGTGTTTGATAGTGATTCTTTGAAGTGTTTTTAGTTTTTATAACACTTTAAATTTTTTATCCTTCAAGCATTAAAAATGCTAAAAACACTTCCTATAATCATCGTCAAACACATTAAGAATGTGTTTAGTAATGATTTTAGGAAGTGTTTTTAGTTTTTTTTATATTTTAAAGATAAAAAATTTTAAATATTAAAAATACTAGAAACACTCGATAAAATAGTTTGTTTGGTAGTGATTATACGAAACGCTTTTAATATATCTAATACTTGAAATTTTTTATTATTTAAGTGTTATAAATACTAAAAATAATTTCTATAATCACTTCCAAATGCACAAGTGTGTTTGGTAGTGATTTTAGAGAACATTTATAAAATTGAATGATGTAAATTTTCAAGTGTTAAAAACATTAAAAGTCTGTTTTGGTAGTTATTTTAATAAGAGTTTTAAATATTTATAATACTTGAAAATTTTTATCATTTTTAGTTAAAAAAAATGCTAAAAATGTTTTATAGATCACTCTCAAACGCACTCTAAAAACACTTATTAAAATCACTATCAAACACACTTATGTATATTTCTTTAAAAAAAAACATGATAAGTGATTTTTCAATATTATAAGTGATTTTTCAATGCCACAAGTGATTTTTTAGATTTTTACAAGTGTTTCATAAAATTTGCTAAATACTTAGGACATGTGTTGGTAACTATGTTTTGAAAATTGTTCTAAAAAATAGTTTTTATAAAAACAAATTTTAAATATGTGTGGTGATTTTTTAACAAATTTCGAAACAGTTCCCTAAAGTGATTTTAACAAATTTTTAATATTTTTAAATATATTTTAAAAATAATATTTATATATAATATTTTATTTTTAATCATTTTACATATCTGTATACTTATTTTTTAAAAGAGCCCTCGAAAAACAAGTGAGGACAACATAAAACAACTATTTAAAAATAGAAAATAAAAAAAAATTGTTATTACCAAACTGTTTCCTATTTTTTTATTTATTTTAGATAACAAAAAACTATTATTGAAAATAGTTATCAAACAAGTCTTTTATTTTTTTTCAAAAACAATTTTTAGTTTGAAACGTTTTCTAAAATCACTATCAAAATAACTCTTATAATGTTTTTTTAGATATATACTTGATAGGTGATTTTCTTAAAGACATTTTTAGATAAAAATATTTCCACTTTCAAAACACTTTGTGTAAAAACACTTTCAAACACACTTTAAATAACATACAAATATTGAAATTTTGAGACCAAGTTGAGGTTTGTTTACGAATGTATTGGTTTTGCTAGAGGATGTAAACCATTTTCAAGTTAAAAAATAGATTGATATTTTATTAAACAAGATTAAAAAAAAAACCTTAATATGAAAATCAAATGTTTTTTTTTTTATATATAATTTCTATTTTGATTTTTATACGAAATTACTTTATGCTTAATAAAAATTTTATGATATCAATACCATCCTATGAAAATTATAACTCTAGCTTACTTCTAGGTGGACCATAAGTTCAATTAAAAATTTTGGATGTATTTAAATAATTTTATTAAAAAAGTTTTGTAACTTAAAAAGAAAAAGTATTGAAGCCAAAATGATGTTGAAACTGATTATTAGGAAAAGTGTCTGGTGATGGGAAAAGTTGGTATCAGAGCCTTTCTCTGTATATTGCAGTATATTAATTAGGAAAGGAGACTGTAGATTCATTCAAATTAATTTTCAGAGTACCAAACTTTATCTTACCCCATATAAAGTCTGATTAATTTTGCTTAATTTATTCTGAATCTTTATTTGCTCTGTTTACTTAGCATGAATTAGTGCCATAAGAATTAATGTCTTTTATTCCTTGTCCTCCTGGTATATATAATATAGATTATGATCGTGTAAAAGAACTTAATAATAGGTTGTATGCTCAACGTAAAGAATTTAGAGAAACTTGTGATAAATTACATAATTTAAGAACTACTGTAAAAGATTTAACCACAGATATTAAAAACTTAACTTCTCTTAAATATTTGAATGAATACGAAGTAGCTATACAAGAAACTTTTGACGAACTTTTTGCTACAGAAACCATAATTAGGAGAGAAATTGTAAAATATTATATTGATAATTTATATGCTAGCTCATCTAATTAAAACATATTAAAGATAATGAACCTTCATCTACAAACCCAAGAGGTAAAGCAGTTAAAATTTTTAGTAGAGACACAATTAAAAATAACAAACGAAGTACTACAAGAACAAAATCAGAAAGAAAACCAAAATAATATAGATATTTTAAAAGAAATCCAGAAAAGACAAATAAAATCTGTAGAAAAACTAAACACAGTCTTAGGAATTAGAAAAGAAGCTGGAAGACTTTAAGAACCATAACTTGCTAAGAAATAACCTAGACTATATTAAAGAACAATTAGCTAGAGAAGAAAATTTTGTTAGAAAGGAAATAGAACAAATAAAATTAGAACAACAAAATTTAAAAGAAACTTTACAAAAAATTAACCAAAAAATAGATAAACTTTTAGAACAAAGAAATATAGTAATATCAGAGGAACAAAAAATAAATAACCTTTTAAAACAATTTGAAAACCTTAATTTAGGAGAAAAACCAATAATTAAAATAGAAAGAAAAATAAATCCTTTTGAACCAAAAAATCTAGCAATAAAACCATGGAAATAGTAGAAGCAATAAACCCTAGAGATAATGTAAAAGAATTTATTGAAGAAAAATTAAAAAAGGCAGTAAAGGAAGTAACACCTTACAAAAAACAATTAGTTCAAAATAATAAAATAACTAGATTTTTAAATCAACATACTATAAGTTCAATAGGAAATATTGTATATTTAGATTTAGTATCTCCAGAAACAAAACACAAACTATTAAAAAATAAAACCGATAAATATATGCACTTAGGAATAATTCTGATAGGAATAATAGGACTTCATCGTAAAGAAATTGGAGCACTTATAAATATTAACCTTTTAGATACTAGAAACAATACAGTAGGACGAGCTCTTTTAGCTAGTGCAGAAGTTAATATGAACCAAAATTACGCAGTTATTGGTTGTATACCTCAATTTTGTATAGATCTTAAGGAATTCACAGAAAAAATAAAAATAACTGTAAATACTAAAGGTTATGATATGGAATTAGGAAGTAAAAACCTTAGCATAGCTATAGGATTTATAGGAAAAACTACTAACGCTTTAAGTTTAAAATGTATGATGGAATTTGATGATATAGTAAAAACCTTTGGAAGTAAGACAGTAAATATGATAGAAGCAAAACCTGTAAATATAGACTATTTACTAGGACGAGAGTGGGAATTACCTCAAATAAATAAACCAATAATAAAATATCCAACATCCAGTAGCCTATATGAAAACCAAGATGGAAGTGCAAGTATAACCTTTGGAAATTATAAAACTGTAAATGTAGAGGTAGAGTCAGATAGTGAAATAGAAACTGTAAATGTTATACAAGAAGATATTTTACTAAACATTGAGACAGTTAAAAAACCTATACAAAAACTCAGAGTTAGTAAATATAATGTTAGAGGAATTTAGTAATCCGACATTATTAGACGAACAAGTAGATCAGGAAAACTTTGCTAATATAATGTGTAACAACTATACAGATGACCAAATAATAGAACAACTCTATAAAACCAATTTAATCAAAAAACTTGTAGATATAGAAATCATAAATCAATTTACTATTGAACCAAAAGTTAACGAAAACATAGAAATAATCTCAAATGAATCAATAAATACAATAAATGAAGAAAAAGAATCTGTAAATGTAAAAAGTGAAATAATAAAATATAATAAGCCGTATAGCAAGCCAAAAGGACCTCAATGGAAAATTAAAACAGAACCTTCTAGTTCTTTGCAACCAGTATATAATTCTTTACAACCAGTATACGAATATGGAACAATATTAGATATAGATAGTGCGCAAGATCTTAGAAAAACCATAGAAAATTGGGAGCAATCTTTAAATTCAGCAGGAGTGGTAGTATCCTTTGAAAACCAACAAGAAATTTATGAATTTTGTAAAAGCACCCTTAGAGGAACTGTACTACAATTTTTTAGAAACATGGAACAAGAAAACAGCAGTTATTTTCAAGAAGTCAGAAATAATTTTAGCATATCTGTATTTATAAATCTAATAAAACTTTATTTTTTAGGAACAACACAAGAAGATGTAAAGGAACCTGCAATATACCTTCATAAGTTAGAACAATTGAAATTATGTAACCTTTCATATATAAGAGAATACGAACAAAAATTTAGGAAATATGCAATCCTTGCTAGAGTAGACAGAACCCCTGAATATTTAAATAAATATATATTAAAAATACAAGGACCCGTAGGACTTAGACTATGGAATGAATTCACAACCTCCGAGTATAAAAACTCTCCTTATATAGGTGCTAGAATAGAATTTGTAAAAAATTGGTTAGAAAGAGAATGTGTAAGCATAGGAGAAAGAAGTCAGATAAAGAAACAAGACATAAATCAACAACTTTATAGAAAATTACACATAGGAGAAAATCTAGATATAGGATGCAGAGAATATAAGTTTAGAAAACCTAAGAGATCTAATAAATTTTTAAGAAGAAAGTCAAGAACCTTTTATAAAAAACGACCATATCAGACAAGGTATAAAAAACCTGGAAAGTTTTGGATAAAAAGAAAAAGAACCTCAGAGAGAAAAAGACAGTGTAAATGCTATTTGTGTGGTCAGGAAGGCCATATAAGACCTGAATGTCCTGAACTTAAAAAACCATTAAATGAACGAAATAGAAAAACACAAGTAAAAATAAACCTAATAAATGAGTATCAGCTAGATAGTGAAGAAGAAGAACTTATCAGTGAATTAGACTTTGAAAGTGAAAATTCGAGTGTATATAGTATAGAAGATAGTGAAAATGAAAAAGAAGAAATTTGTATGATTATTGAAAAAGAGGAAAATCAAGCTAAGAAAACCCCTTTAAATTTAGAAAACCTTGTACAACCCTTAGAAAGTAAAATAAAACCTTATAATATATGGAAAGATTTACAAAAAATAATCAAAGGAAAAATTTCAAAAGAAGAAGAAGATAGTTGTTCAAAACCTAAGGACACAGAAGAACCAAAAAGTCCTGTAAAAGAACCAATGAATCCTGAAAAAATAACCATACAAACAATAGAACAAATAAATATGGCAAATAAAGTTAAATCTATTATTTTTCCAACAACAATTAAATTAAAAACTATAGAATTAAATGTAGACGCAATGTTAGATACTGGAGCCAGTAAAAACCTTTTATTTGAAACCTTAGTACCAGCAAACATTAGTTCAACCAGTAGAGTTAATCCAATACAATCAACAAAAACTAATACTAACCAAGTATATTTCAAACGTACCAATTATAATTAATAACATAACCTTAGTATTACCCCAAACTTATCTTGTACCTACTATAAGTTTATATCCTTTTATTTTAGGTTTAAATTTTGTACATTCTTTACAAGGAGGGATAACAATACAAAATAACCAAGTTAGTTTTCATCCTAAAACCACAACAATTGTTTATACAAACATGAAAAATATATTAAATAAAAATCATAATGTAACATCTCATCAAATTAGCAAAGTGGATAGACAAAAGGATAGCATAATTAATGACTACTCAGAACAATTAGGAAATGCAAATAGATTAAAAAACCTTATATTAGAGGCAGAAAAAATAGGAATTATAGGAGAAGACCCACAGAAACATTGGAATAAAAATAAAACAACCTGTAAAATACCAATTAAAAACCCAGATTTAACGATAAAAACGGCAGATATAGCATGCAATCTTATAGATACAAAAGAATTCAAAATTCAAATAGAAGAACTATTACAGAATAACCTTATAAAACCAAGTTTCAGTCCCCATAGATCCTCAGCTTTTTTAGTTAGGAACCATAATGAAGAAAAACGAGGAAAAGTTAGGATGGTTATTAATTATAAAAGATTGAATGATAATACATATGATGATGCTTATAAAATACCAAACAAAGATTCTTTAATTAATTCTATTCAAGGATGTAAATATTTTTCTCAATTAGACTGTAAAAGTGGATTTTGGCAAATTAGATTAGAAGAGGATAGTAAACCATGGACAGCGTTTTCATGTCCAATGATTATATGAATGGAATGTAATGCCATTTGGACTAAAAAATGCTCCTCAAATATTTCAACGAATGATGGATAATATTTTTGGAAAATATTCTTTTGTTCTTGTATATATTGATGATATTCTTGTCTTTTCATATACTCTTCAAGAACACATAAAGCATCTAGAATTGATTTTTGAAAAATTAATTAGTCATGGATTAATAGTAAGTAAAAAGAAATTGAAATTATTTAAGACTCAAATAGAATTTTTAGGATTAGAATTAGAGGACGGACAAATAAAATTACAAGAACATATAGTGCAAAAAATAAATAATTTTCCAGACAAACTCGAAGACTTAAAAACCCTTCAAAGTTTTTTAGGATTATTAAATTATGCTAGGCCATATATCAAAAACCTTAGCAGATTAGCTGGACCCCTTTATAGTAAAACAAAAAACACAGGGCAAAGATATTTTAACCAAGAAGATATTAAACTTATACAGAAAATAAAAGAACTTGTGAAACATCTCCCAACCTTACATTTACCCTTAGAAAATGAATATAAAATAGTCCAAACTGATGCTAGTCAAACAGGATGGGGAGGTATACTTTTAGCAGTAACTAATATAGGAGAAGAAAAACTTTGTAGATATTATAGTGGAACTTTTAATGATTATCAAAAGAACCTTAGTTCTACAGATTTAGAAATTGAAGCAATAATATTAGTCTTAGAAAAATTTCAATTATTTTTGAACCAAGAACAATTTACTTTAAGAACCGATTGTGAGAATATTAAAAAAATTCTTTGAAAACAAAAATTCTTCAAAACTGTTCACCAAAAGATGGATAAAGTTTCAAAACTCTTTAATTGGTTTTAAACCTAAATTTGAACATATTAAAGGAAAAGATAATATATTAGCAGACTGGTTAAGTAGACAAATAATTAATAATGTTAATAATACTAATGATTGATTTCATGATTACATGAACATGGCTCAAAGAAAACCTACAAAAGCTAGAACCTTTCAATACGGAACCATATGTCTGAACGAAGTGTTGAATCCAAATTACAATAAAACTTAATTAAGAAATTTATGAATTTTTTTTATAAAAATTGTAATTTTGTATGATCATACCATATTTCATAACATACCTATATCATAAATAATTTATGAAATAAAATGAAATACTAATTTGAATTCACGTAGTTATATATATATATACAAAAATTATTAAATAATTTCAAAACACTAAATAAATGTTATTAATATATTAATACGATGTGTTAATACCAATAGGGTATGAATAAACATTTTTATAATTATTACTTTTATAATGAAATATAGGTACGACATAAATGCATTATATTTACAATATAAATACACTATCATTACAATATATTACAACATAATTTAATTTATTTTTATTTAAAATTTTCATGTGCTATATTACCTAATGAATAATTGTGAGTTATTCCATTTAATAGGTGTGTGTTAGTCAATTGAATATTTATATATTATTCAATTTATGAGTGCTCTTAAAAAATAATTATTTATTATATTATAATAACAAAGTTTTTAATTGTATGTTTTATATATAAAACGATATAATAACTTTAGGATATGATTTTTATTGATGAGATATTAAAAATTATTTTTTTTACAAGGTTCTTTAAAAAATTTCGATTTTTTTTTTTTAAATAGCAAATTTTTAAACAGTTAATTGTTCAAAAGTGACAACAATTTTTTCAAACTGAGAAATGTATGGTTGATTGCCTATCAACCTGTACTGATCATCATGTATGAACCTCACATCATTGACAATCTCAATTTATTTATAAATAATATAAAAAAAACATATTTAAGGGTAAAATTGTCCTCTAAAAGAGACAGCCTTCATAGTCATTATTTTTTCTAACCCACCATTTTGGGTAATTCTCCCAAAAAAAAATATAGATCTATTTATAGCGAAAATATTTTTCTTAGGAACAGGAAAAACTATAAATAAATAAATAAATAAAAACATTTTCGCTTTGTCTGTAACTTTAAAGCAGAATAGGCACGTGCACTGTGTTGTGCTTGTGGGTTCGCTTATGTTCTCGGCCGTTTGGGCATGATGCTTCTTCAACCGAGACCACGGACTCAACTCTTTCAGACATCCTCAAATCCATAGAAAGAAACTGTCTTCGGAAAATCTAATCGATCATAGCTCTGAATCCGACTGAACCCTACGTGAATTTGAAGGTAGTAAGATCAATTCAATATGATATTCAGCTCTAGATCAATTCTTATTTATGGAATTATCTGTTTCGAAACCCTAATTTTTTGGTTTTGTTTGGATTTTCGGAAGGAGGAGAAATGTCGTTTGATCTGATGTTGAAGCCCTCATGCAGCGGCTGTGGATCCACCACGGATTTGTACGGAAGCAACTGCAAGCACATGACTCTCTGCTTGTCGTGTGGCAAAACCATGGCAGAGAACCACGGGAAATGCTACGACTGTGGCACCCCTGTCACTCGATTGATTAGGGTTTATTTCTTTCTTGCTCTCAATTAAAATACAACACGCAAATTTTACGGCTGTTTGATAGCCTATGTGAAAACATTCTTCTCAGAAATATTTCCTGTTTGCCGAAATAAATTCGGTATTGATTTTTGGAAATGGTTCAACATAAATCATGTTATCCGCTGCCAAATGGGTTCTTAGGGACTGAAGCTGAAGTTTTATTTATGCTTTTACTTGGTTTTCAATTTCAGGAATACAATGTTCGGACGAATTCCAGCGGCGATAAGAATTACTTCATTGGTAGGTTTGTGACTGGTTTGCCGGGTTTTTCAAAGAAGAAAAATGCTGATAATAAATGGTCTCTGCATAAAGAGGGGCTTCAAGGACGCCAAGTTTCTGATGCTTTGCGGGTATTGAGTTTATCTCATTTATTAGTTGATCTAATTGTATGTTTTAGCTGCTTAGAGTTATCAATGTTCTAATTACTTTCCAAAATCGCAATATTGCAATACTATGAAAATGAAAAATCTATTCCTATTTCAGAAATAATTGCCCCAGAAACTTGAAACTACTGGACAACATTCACAAAGAGAGGCACCCTTCTATCATCCATTTACAGGGTCGCCAAGTTTTGATGGTTGCAATATAGTGTCTGATTTGTTGTCATGTGCAGTGTCTTCTTTTACATGCCTAAAAACTCAAAATCAATACACAGCATAAAATCAAATAAAAGGATACAATTAAGTAATATTAATAATAAAGTCACACTAAGATTTAATAAGAGTAGAGTACACAATTACATAGATCAAAGCCAAGATATAGTGAAACACAAGATTGAGAATGGAAGAATGGAAGGATCAAGAACACACTTAGAAAATAGACCGTAAAGTAGACGTGCCTCCTGCAAACAACCACACCTCTATTTATAGATTCAATAAACCATAAAAAATAGGTCTAAAACTTGGGAAGGTTGGGTTGAGTTGGTGACTAACCCAAGCTCAACGTGAATGAAGAAACAACAATCAATTCAAATCCAACTCAACTTGACCTCTAATCGAAAGTACTTAATCCAACCTTATTTTTCTAAGGTGAGGTTGATTGGATTATATTTGGGTTAATTAGGTTGTATGATTCAAAATTTATCCATAATTTTTTTTTAAAAAAAATTGATATATTTATTCCAAAATTTAAACAGTAAATGAGACAAAATTTTAAGATGACAAAAAAAATAAAAATAAAATTATTTATCATTATAGAAAAATGAAAAGCATATGATATAATTATAATTTTATATTTTCATTAAGAACCTAAAAAAAAAAGAATAAATAAAATGAATATTATTAGATGGGATAATATAAATTATAAATATTATAAAAATATTAAATCTGGTTCAAGTTGGATTTGGGTTGTTCAAACCTTGACCTGAACTTAACGCAAATTGAGTTTAGGTTATAAAAACTTAACCCTATTCCAACTTGAGTATAAAAGTTGATTGCCCAAGCCAACTCAAAAGTGAGGTTAGGTTGAGCCAACCCTCCCAAGTTTCACCCTTAATTAAAAGTGAATACTTAAATCTTATACATGTTTATGACAAGATTCCTTATCCTAATAAAGGCACATGTCCTAAAAAGGTGAATTTGTGTTGTCCTCATTTTAACTTTAGTTAGCATTATGAAAAGAAAATAAATCTCCAACTTTTTGATAAGAAAGAGAATTCTAAAGCAGTTTTAAATATGTGGAGACCATCCCTTTGAGCGAGGCTTTTCCTTCTTTATTTGCTTTAGCTTCGAACAAAGAGGCTTGGGTAAATGAAGTGTGGACAGCCGAGGGGGAATGGGGGGGAAGTTGGAACCCTTGTTTCAATAGACCTTTCAACGATTGGGAGTTGGAAGAAGTGGAAAGGCTATTTTGTTGCTTGGAGGGGAAGAAGGTTAGGGGGGATGAGGAGGTAAGGTGAAGTGGATGGCATCAAAGGATGGGGATTTCTCGGTGAAATCTTTGTATAGGACTATGCAGCCGGGTCTCTTGCTTTTTTCCCTTCAAAAATTATATGGAATTCTTGTGTACAGCCCAAATTAAGCTTTTTTGCGTGGGAGGCTTCTTGGGGGATAGTTCTAACCTTGGATCGCTTGCAAAAGAGAGGTTGGGTTATGGCAAATAGATGTTTTCTTTGCCACAAGAGTGAGGAGACAATTGATCACCTTCTTATCCATTGTGAAAAAACGAGGGAAGTATGGATGGTGTTCCTTTCCTTTTTTGGTGTTTCGTGGGTTTTCCCCTGGTCGGTCAAGGAAACCCTTTTAGGGTGGAGGGGGTCTTTTGTGGGAAAGAAAAGGAAGGTGGCGTGGCAATTGGGACCGTTATGCTTGTTTTGGGTTATTTGGAAGGCTAGAAATTCAATTGCTTTTGAGGATTGTGAGTTGTCCATTCAAAGGCTGAAAGCATCTTTTGTGTATTTTTTGTGGTCGGAATCCAAAGTGTGGATAAAAGATGGTCCTTCGAACTTAATAGATTTTATAGACTGGGTGTGTATGCGTTAAGGGAGAGGTTTTTTTGTTTTGCCTTGTCCTTTGATGTTTGGGCCCTTTTGTAAGGGGGTAAGTCCCTTTATACTGTAATTTGGTGGGTCGCTTCTTTAGCGCCTCTTTGCAATACAATCTTATATTTATTGATCAAAAAAAAAAAAATATGTGGAGACCTTTTAGTGAGTGGTAAAGGAATTTTAAAACAGTTGTCCTCATTTAATAGAACATAATCCTACGCATCTTTTTCTGTTATTGTGGTTGATGATGTTGTGGATGCATTATCTTCTTCTAAAGCTATAAAAAGCACCCTCTTAAGTTCTTTTTTGGTTTAGGAGTGTTTTTAAGCACAAATCTCTTTCATCTGTGTTGATAAATATGGTACATATGTTAGTCTAGCTACTAGTAAGCTTATTGGAGCAGAAGGAAGGAAAGATAAAACAAATTTTATAGGAACAACTTGTGGATACAATGCTAAGAAATTAAACTTTTCCACCATCTAACTAAGATATGCCACTCAAGATAAGAGACATAGTCCCAAAACTCATCCTTAGGAATGACTTCATAAGTCCATTTCAAAATCCATGACATTTTGTATAAGGTGAAAGAATCAAAATAATAGTTGTCTATTATTCACTTACTTATTGGTAGATTTAAACTTATTTAATAACTCCTTTAATAGAATGGCAAGATATATTGAATTGGTCCCAAATATTGGACCAACACTTGAACCAATTTGGTATGTCTTTTTAGAATCTAAAGTCTAAATTGGATATACCAATTATGAGTTGTTCATTTTGATAATATAAAACATTTCTCATGCCCTTATATAGTGAAAATAAGTACACAAATAGGTCTTGGAGTTAGAAAGCCTAAGAAGGTCAAAATCGCAATCTCTATGGGAGACTACATATAGAGTTTGGAGCTTTGAGCATGCTATAAATCCACCTATATCCATTAATTATATCTATATATATATAAATCCACCTATATCCATTAAGATTGCTTCTTAGAAAAAAAAATTCCTGTCTTCATAAGGAACTAAATGGCCTCTAAGATACATAGAGGCAATTTTTAGAGACTTCTTGGATCTCATTTGGGATAGCTTCCTATTTTGGGCTTTAGCTAAAAGCTAAAGCCAAATTCATGATTGTTTTAAAAAGGAATATGGGTATTGTAAAAGTTTTAATCAAACATGAAAGAACTTCTTGCAAAGCCAAAATAAAGCATCTATACTTGGTTTCCATATTAAACTCTTTTTCAATCCATAAGATCTTTGAACAAAATTAGCCAAACAAGCATAAACCCTCTTATTGAGTTTAAAAGTGAGGTTTTAGCTTCTCAAAAGTCGAATTAAATAGGGACTTAGAAGTATCCTCATTCTCTATTTTTATTACAACAATCGCTTTTGAGTTTATAAAAGGGGCATTTACACCTTGAAAAGAACCATGATTTTTAGTCTACAATGGGTTGCTTGGGGCAATATTTTAGGGAGATTTCTTTTATATAACAAGAGGCATAACAAGGCTCTTATAAGTAATAATATTAAAAAATGAGGACACTTCTAAGAAGCCTAAGAAAATTGCCTCTCTATATGTTAAAAGCCATTTAGTTCCTTATGAATGTAGGAACAAAAATATCTACAAAGTGATATTAATGGATACAGGTTCAATCATCCACCACAATTTGAGGAATAAAGAGAGATTTATAGCATACTCAAAGCTTCAAGTTTTGGAAGATTTTGGATGTAATCTCTTATAAAAATTAGGGATTTGACCCTAAAAAGCCAGGATATATTAGGCTTTCTAATACCAAGTCCTATGTGTATACTCTTTTTGACTATGTATAAGGGCATGGAAAAATGTTGTGTGTTATTAAAATGAACATTTTGCTCATAGTTGGTATATCTAATTTAAACTTTAGATCCTAAAAGATATATCAAATTAGTTTTAATATTTGTTAAATATTTGGGAACTAATTCAATATATCTTGTCACCCCCATTAAATAAGTTTAAGTTTGTCAATAAGCAAGTTGATAATAGACAATCATTGCTCTAGTTCTTTCCCTTATATGGGTTTTATGAATTTTGAAACGGGCTTATGAAATCACTTCATGGGAAGAGAATGCTTGTAGATGTAGATGATGTGGTGGTTTGGAACGAATCAAAGAGCGGCAAATTCTCGGCCAAGTCTCTCTACCTTGCTCTAGAAGCAGACTGTCCTGTTTTGTTTCCATTTAGCTGTATTTGGAATGTGTGGGTACAGCCCAAAATTAGTTTCTTTGCGCGGGAGGCTGCATGGGGTAAGGCTTTAACCCTAGATCTTGTTCAGAAAAGAGGATGGTCCTTAGCAAATAGATGCTTTATGTGTCTTGAGAATGAGGAGACCATAGACCATTTGCTTCTTCATTGTTCAAAAACAAGGGCCTTATGGGAGTTACTTTTTACCATTTGTGTCTTGGGTGTTGCCCTCTTCAGTTAGAGAGTCTCTTCTTAGTTGGCATGGTTCATTTGTGGGCGAAAAGCGTAGGAAGGTGTGGAGAGCTGCTCCTCTTCATATATTTTGGACGGTTTGGAAGGCGAGGAATAGATTGACATTCAAGGATGATGAGTTGTCAATCCAGGGATTGAAATATTCCTTTATCCTCTCTCTTTGGTCTGAGGCTAAGCTATTTATAGTCGAATGCCCTCAATCTATGGTTAATTTTATTGATTGGCTGGGATCCTTTTAAGGCTATTTTTTGGGCTAGTTGGTTTTTGGGTCACTTTCTTTTTCTTTGGCCTTTTTGGTGGTGGGTGTATAGTATTGTATACCTTGCATAGGTTTGTATACCTTGAGTCGCTTTTCTGGCGTCTCTTTACAAATGAATTTTTCTTTACTTATCAAAAAAAATAAAAAATAAAAAGACTTTTGGGACTATGTTTCTTATCTTGAGTCAAATATCTCTAATTAGATGGTGGGAAAAGTTCAATTTCTGGACATTATATCCGGAAGTTATTTCCATAAAATCCATTTTCTCTCTCCTTCCTTCCACCTAGATGGGTTTATCAATGGTTGGATCAATAGATGTACCATCTATATTAACCCATATTAAAGAGTTATGCTCAAAAAAACTTCTTATCTAAAGAAGAACTTAAGAGAAAGATTTTGATGGCTTTGGAAGAAGACGAGAAAGATTTTGATAATGCATCCACATCATCATCGACTAGAATAATGGAAGAAGATGAGGAGGATTATACTCAGTCAAATGGGGATGATTGCTTTGGGATTCCTTTACCGCTCACTAAAAGGTCTCCACAAATTTAAAGTCGCAATGGTCCCTTTCTTTTTAAAAAGTTGGAGATTGTTTTTCTCTTTAAAAGGTTGATTGAAGAGAAAGTGAGGATGACATGACTCCACCTCTTTAAGACAAGTGTCTTCATCAAGATAAGAGATCTTATTACACTCATGTGTAAGATTTGGGTGTTCATTTTTTCTAGTTTATTGTATTCTTAAAAAGGGGTGTGGTTGTTTGTACGAGGCACTTTTGTTTTCTAAGTGTGTTTTTGTCCTCCCCTTCCTCCATTCTTAGTCTTGCACATCACTATAGCTTGGCTTGGATCTATGTAAAATTTCAATATGATGTATTATTAATATTACTGTGAAATTGTATCATTTTATTTGATTTATGGTGTCTGTTAATTCTGAGTTTTTATTCTATGGTGTATGTTAATTTTGAGTTTATATATACATATAAATATATATAAACTTTATGGATATATGTATATGTGTATGTCTCTATAAGTGTTTATTTATCAGTTCATTTTTTTGTCACCTTTATGTTTATAATCGCTATTGGAAGAGTAAGGGCCTGCTTGGGGACATTTTTGGAAGCAGTTTTTGAGAATAGTTTTCAAAAAATGTTCTTTGATGTTATCTAGAACAAAAATTTGTTTGGAAATTTGGAATATGCTCAACCTGTTTTCTATATTTCCGAATAGTTCTTAAAAACTTTTATTTGTAGTGTTTTATTTTCAATAATTCTCTATATTTGTAAATTATTTTTTAAAAATAAGTGAAAACCAGTGAAAATAATTAAAATATGTTCTCAAAAAACATTTTATTTTTGAAACAAGTTCTCAAAAGATTGGTTTCTATAAAAAAAATTACTAAACATGTTTTCAAATCTGGAAAACAGTTCCCAAACATGCTATAATGCCCTTGTTGAGGTGCACCTATAGCTATCTCTTTGCTATGCTATAGGATATAATTTTTTTTTTTCCTTTTAAAATATTCCCTTTTATTTAATATGATTAATTATTGATGAGAAGCCTGCCTTCAGATTGAATTAGGTTGCCCTGGGAAAACTGTGTTCTATCCATTATATATATACACACTAAAAAAAATGTCAGTATAAAAACTCCTAACACGGATCTGACATGCAACCAATTTGGCTGGTAAGCTTTGACTTAGTATGTGCAAGCTCACTCTTTATATGGCTTATTAAAACTGTTCTGCTTTTCTTGCTTAATTTTCAAGGCTTGGGGCAGAAGTGCTACTTTTTTTGCTTGCCAATAATTGACTGTTCTTGCTCCTTGTAAGCTGCTTCTTATTAGTTTTTAACTGCATTTACATAGGAGAAGTACAAGAATAAACCTTGGCTCTTGGAGGATGAAACAGGTCAATATCAGTATCATGGTCAGCTTGAGGGTTCACAATCAGCAACTTACTACCTACTAATGATGCAAGGAAAGGAATTTGTTGCTATTCCAGCTGGATCTTGGTACGCATGAGCTATATATTTTAGTATCCATGGGGGAGTAGGGTGTTGTTGGTGTTTGATTTGGTTGGAAGGGAATGTTTAAAAAATTATGCTGTCTCTGAGTATTCAATAGCTGCAACGTATCTATTATACTTGGTTTATTCATTTTGGGAAACTTGTGTTTTAATTCAACAAGTTGCTATATATTGTTTTTCAAGCCCTTCTGGCATTGTCTCTACTTGATGAGGATTAAACATTAATTTTAACACACAATTTTCTAATGTAACTGATATGTTTGACTTACAGGTACAACTTTAACAAAGTTGCTCAGTATAAGCAACTCACCTTGGAGGAAGCAGAAGAGAAGATGAAGAATAGGAGGAGGACTGCAGATGGATATCAAAGATGGATGATGAAGGCAGCAAATAATGGACCTGCTGCATTTGGTGAAGTGGAGAAGCTTGATGACAAGGAGACTGGTGGTGCAGCTGGTGGTGGGAGGGGACGTAAAAAACAAACTGGTGATGAAGAAGAAGGTAATGTCTCGGATAAGGCAGAGGAAGATGAAGAAGAAGAGGCAGAAAGGAAGAACAGACTTGGACTTAACAAAAGAAGTGGTGATGACGATGAAGAAGGTCCAAGAGGTGGTGATCATGATTTAGATGATGATGATATTGAGAAGGGTTAGCATTTTCCATGTTTGTGGCTTAAATTGCATTCAGCTTAGGTTTCTAAGGTTGTTCCTCTTTACTCATTATGAAATTTGACTGAGTGATGCCTATTGCCTTGACTTCATCCCAAAGATAACCGGACAACAAGCATGAAACTTAATCTGGTCCTAATCCACTGCAAGTAAAGAAGCTTTCTTGAAGGCATTAAGGATAT
Source organism: Vitis riparia (assembly GCF_004353265.1). Lineage (NCBI taxonomy): Eukaryota > Viridiplantae > Streptophyta > Magnoliopsida > Vitales > Vitaceae > Vitis > Vitis riparia. The sequence continues at coordinate 21,483,316 of NC_048440.1, forward strand.
TGAAATTGCGCTGGCTTGTTTCCCAATTCCAAATATATGTCTGCTGCTCAAGTCCTGGGTTTGTAACTGTTAGGAATTTGAGGCTAATCCAACCTATGGTAATCACCCTAAAGGGGGGGTGATTAGGGTGATGGTCTCTTTTCGCAAATTCAAACAAGTGAATGCAAGAGACAATTATATGCAAGTATATAATAATCAATATATAGACAATTGCATATAAATTAAAAAGTAGGGAAAAGAGAATGCAAACACAAGAGTTTATAGTAGTTCGGCGCAACCCGGCCTACATCCACTCTCCTCTAGCTTCAATCCCGAGCTTGAGGTTCCACTAATCCAAAGCTTCCAAACCAAGCCTTTAAGTAATACAATTGGTTTATGGTTCCAATTCACCCTCTTGGACTTTTTGCTCCAAGCACCCTTTACACTTCTCAAGAGATATCCCACTCTTGAACAATCCCTCAAGTGATACCTCACACTTGAGAAACTTCCTCTCAAAGATTTACAAATGAATGATCTCTCAAAAATCCTAACACAAAAACTTTAAGCTCAAATGATATAAGAAAAACTAGGATTGAATAGTGCATTAAAGATATGCAAGTTTTGAAATAATGGTGCACTCAAAAATACTTTTCCAAGGCTCAAATATAATCAAGAAAGATTTGAGAAGGTTAAGCTCATGAAACAATGAAGATTGGAGCCTTTTTATAGAAGAAAAAAGTCAAACTAGCCGTTGAGGGTTCGACCGATCGAGTTAGGGGTCGACAGGTTGACTAGCCGTTAGCATTTAATGCTTGACAAGTGACCATTGGGCCTCAACCGGACCTCAACCGGACCTCAACCGGTTGAGGTTCAACCTTGACCGGGAAGAGAAGGCCACTAGGAGAGAGATAAATTTTTTGACCTCCCTCAACCGGTCCTCGACCGGACGAGCACAACCGGTCGACCGGTTGAACCGGTTGAGCCATTTTTTGCCTCAACACCCAACATTTTTCAACTTAAAACCTTTTAATACAAGTTTGAAAATCATTTAACACAAGGTTTTAGTTGAAAACATGATATCATCCAATTCTTAAGATATTTAAAACAATATTACTCTTGGATGATTTTGGTGCATAAATAAAGAATGAAATGCATGAAAGTCCTAGTGTACCAATAACCTTACAAAGAGATCTTATGAAGCTTTGGTCTTAAAAAAACTCTTTTCTTTGAGGTGGTCTTCTTCTTCATGATTTCTCCTTGACTTGATTTGTCTTTGTGATTGCCACTTTGGAAATCGTCTTACCTAATCACACTTGAAATATGATCATTGGTTCTAAATCTTGTTTTGTTATCATCAAAATCAAGATTAACCAAACCTTGGTTTCACAGTAACCAAAAAAATTAGGATCAAATTTCACTTTCTTTTAGGATGGAGGGTTTTATGACCAGAACCATGTAGTCTATCCTTGTCTTTGGACCAAAAAGAAAGGAAAAATAATTTGTCTATTTATTTGATTAGGTGTTGACCACTAAACTACGTTACTGCATTCTAGGGGAGGACAAAAAAAAAAAAACCTAAATGGTTACCCACCTTGGACCTTTTTTCCCCTCAATTTCATCCTAGGTTAATGGCTTCTTCAAGTTTTCCTTAGTTTTGTTTACAACACTCGAATCAAACTAAACCTGTTAGTATCTGAAGTTGTTTAAATGAAGCAAACTATTTCCTCCACTAGATTCTGATTGTAACCTGAGCTGGTGCATCATAATCATAGCCCACTAGGTTCAGGTGGCCCACTTTCCAAGCAGACCTGAATGTCATCACCGACATGGATTTCTCTCACCAATATAATTGTTTTAGCAATGTTACTTCATATTTGTGCATTTGTCTACTTCATTAATTTCTGTCTCCCTGCAATCCATAGGGGTTGTCTCCTCCCACCATCCATTTAATGCCTTCAAGTTTCCAACCATTTGTCTCCTATCTCTTGCAGTTGATAGATTAAAGCCCAATCATAAAGAGGAGGTTCTATAGAATTATGAGAGCAGCCTATTTGATTGCAAGATGTCCTTGCCAATTTATTTTTAATACAGAGGAAAAAAACCTTTTCAACAGTGAAATATAGCTGATGAAGTCTATTCTCAGTTGTATTTCATTGTCCTTATTTAGTGTTCATTAAAAGCATGACTTCTACCAGTTATGCAGCACTATTGTTCCTACTGACTTTTGTTGTGAATATGCAACTGCTTGTTCTACCATCTCTTAACTCATGGTGTTTGCCACTTAAAGAAACATGAACTCTAGATAGAAACTCTTAGTGCTCTCTCCTCTACTTAGCATCTTCAGGGGAATCATAATTTTCATATTTGATGATGCAGCATGGGTCTGATTGTTTGCTTTTGGTTGTTGCCAGGTGATGATTGGGAGCATGAAGAAATTTTCACTGATGACGATGAAGCTGTTGGTAATGATCCTGAGGAACGGGAAGATTTGGCCCCCGAAGTTCCTGCACCTCCAGAAATAAAGCAGGTTTGCTCTGTTTATGCTCCTGTTTTATGAAAATCTGTGCCACTTTCATGTGTTTAATATCATCACTCTAGTGCTAGAATATCTACTTGTTTTTATTTTTTTATTTTTTATTTATGCACTCCACTAGATGATTAAGGTTGTGGCTCCTTCAAATTGTACATTGTACAATTTATGTTAAGGTGATTCTTTTACACATGCTTGCAGGATGAAGAGGATGAAGATGATTCTAATGAAGAGGAGGGAGGATTAAGCAAATCTGGAAAGGAGTTGAAAAAACTGCTTGGAAAAGCTGCTGGAATGAATGATTCAGATGCAGAGGATGACGATGACGATGAAGAAGTTAGTTCCTCTGATGCCTAATCATAATTTCATGGGTGCCTAACAAACTAGTATTGCCATAGAACATGCTTTGTGTGTGAAATTGCTTCCTCGATTTCTTTACCCATTGAGAAACCCGTCATCAACCCAGTTACGCTTTCACTTTTGCTTTGCTCATTCATAGGCCTCTTTCTTTTGGTTTGTCCAGGAAGATGAGATTGGCCTTTCTCCTGTGCTGGCTCCAAAACAGAAGGATGTACCTAAAGAAGAGCCTGCTGATAACAGTCCTATGAAATCAGCTCCTGCTTCTGCTCGGTCAACACCACCTACTTCAAAATCATCAAAAGGGAAGAGAAAGTCAAATGGTGATGACATGAAAACAACTAATGGTGGACCTCCAAAGAAGGTGAAGACAGAAAATGTAAGCCTCTACCTGTGATAGACTTGCTTTATTTTATGTGAGCGATTCTTTATTGAGTAATCGACCACCTTTATTTAGATAATTTTCATTCAATTTTAATCTTTTTTGGGAATCGGGAATCAGGAATCAAAATCTTCTGCAAAAGATGAAGGCCCATCTCCTTCTAAAGTTACTGCAACTGCAAAGGGAACGCCATCATCATCTGTGAAAACTGGATCAACATCGTCAGCTGGACCAGTCACAGAAGATGAAATCAGGGCTGTTTTATTGCAGAAGGCACCTGTGACCACTCAGGATCTTGTCGCCAAATTTAAAGCCAGACTGAAATCCCAAGAGGTATGTTTTTCAATTTTTTATCAAAATCTTCATCAGGAATTGCTTCATTCTGAAAATACTATCTGGGCAAAGCTGATTTAGTTATGTCAACTTTCAAACACTGATTGCCCAATGCTGAGACATTCTTTTAGAAGTAGAACAATTTTGAAGACTATTCATTTCTTGCTCCTTGTGGGTGGTTGAATTGTTAAAAAGAAGCCAAGCTTTATATTAGTCAATGGTGATTCAAAGAGTAAAAAATTGTTGTCTTTGCCCCACTCCATTTTAGTAGGATTTTAGGGCAAGAGTCAACTCAACACTAAAGTTAATGCTTTATGGGCAATGTAAAATATTGTTGTGTTGTGAGAGGGAGAAAGGGAGGGCAAGTTCATACATGGCAGTTTTGTTAATGAAATCCCATTTTTCACTTGTCCCTTTTAGGAAGCATGTGAGACATAAAATAGTCCAGTTACTTTGTGGACCCTTGGGTGATACATTTCTTATTCTTGGTTTTAAGTAGATAAAGTTGATTATTGCAGGATAAGAAGGCTTTTGCTGATATACTGAGGAGAATCTCTAAGATACAAAAGACTAATGGACCTAACTATGTTGTGTTGAGAGATAAATGAAGGGTTGCAGGCTGTTTCTGACCCCCCAGCTTCAACGAAATTGAGTGGCAGGTGATGCTCATCCTCTCTGTCGCACAAATAAAACATGAAAAAAATGCAAAAAAAAGCCCTAGGACTACCTTTTGTACCAACTCTATCTTGAAACTGTACTGGTTCATGCCTGTTTTTGAAGTGGATTAAAACGAGGGTATCATGTATTAAATCATCATATTGGGAATCGTTCACATACAAACAATGCTCTGTAGGGGGTCCAGTATTGATCGTTCTGCTACCTGATCATGAAGCCACTAAAACATGAAAAAGGGCATAGGACCACCTCCTGTTTAGGCTTGTGGGGAAGTGGATTTTAAACAAATATATCTTTACTTGCAATAATATATATATTTTCTGGGTTTTTTACCCACTTAAGATGTGACCATCTGATGGAGTTAGGCATAATGGGAAAATGGGGAGTAACAACCTTTCTCTAAAATCTGCCTATTTTGAGGGATATTTTGTTGGCGTATTTGGTATTTGACATTAGGTTTGCTTTCACCTCCTTAACAACCTCTTCTTCTGCTAGTCAATATTAGCAAAATATTAAACTTAGTACAAATGGGATTCATTCAATTTACAAATTCTCATGTTACAACTACTAAAGTATTACTACATAGTTTTAATGGGTGTGGAATTTGATTTATTTCTTGCAGTTGGATCATTTGGTGCAAGTGTCACATCACTAATGTAGCTTATATAATTAAGAGGTACCTCTTTAGATTACTAGAAAGGATATTACATAGAGAGAGATGTAATTGTATTATAAAACAAAGAAAAATTTATATTGATAAAAACAAAATAGATGATACAATAATTTTTCATTATGACAAGAAGATTTATTTTCTTACATATTAGTTTATTTGTTAAAAAAAAAAAATTATGATAGAGGGTTTTTTTTTTCTTTTTTTTGTGCTTTTTAATAATATATATTTTATAACTATTAAATTTAAGTGCTTCCCACTTCCAAACATTTCCTTAGGTTCATTTAGGATGTTTTTTTTCACTTTTTGGTTTTAACTAAAAATGAAAGTGAAAATTAAGATCATAATTTTAAGATATTATTCGTATTCAAAATATTTTATATAATCTGTGATAGTTTTTTTGTATTAGGTACTTTAAAAATGTTCTATTTAATAAGAGATGCTTTTTGAAATAAATTTTTTGTGCAAAGTATTTTTTTAGCAAATATTTTATCATAAATTATTTTGTAAGTCATAAATTGTTTTAATAAATTAACCAAATATATATGAAATTTTTTATTCAAACAAAGGATTGTAGAAACCTAAAATGATTTAAGCTCAATAAGAGGTTTTTTTTTTTTATATGTATTTCGCTAGTTTTTTTTCTATTTAAAAAAGGGTTTAGGGTAAGGTTGCAACTTGAGCGAGTTGATAGTTAACTCAAATCTAACCCAAATTAGAAAACAATTAATTTAAATCTAACTCGATCTAAGCCTAACTTAAACAACTTGGGCGAGTTGATAGTTAACATAAGGTACTCAATCTAAGCCTAAAATTTTTTTTTCTAGATTCTCGTTAAGTTCGAGTTAGACTCAAGTTAAGTTCAAGTTAAATTTAAGTTGATAGAGTTAAACTTAGATTGATCATATTCCATAATTCAAAATTCAATTATAATATTTTTTTAAAAAGCTTTTTTTGTACATATTTATATGAAAAAATAAATAATAAATAGGATAAAAATTCAAGATAACAAAAAAATAAAAATAAAAATAAATTTACATATCTTTGAGAAAATGAAAAAATATATGACATTATAATTTGATATTTTTTCTATAAAAAAAAAAGAATATGATTATATAAAATAATATACATTATAGATATTATAAAAACATTAAATCTAGTTGGGGTTAAAATCAGATTATCCAAACCTAATCAAAGCCCAACTCAATTATTGAAAATGAATGTCTAATCTCATCCAAACATCAGGTTCATCAATTGAATCTACCTAAGTTTCACCCTGGTTTGGGAAAAAAAAAGAAAAGAGAGATATTTCTTAATAATATTAAAATTGCATTAGAATTAATAAAATTAAAATGGGTGTTTTTACAAGCCAAACAACACACATAAAAAGCCGATTATGCAAAATACTGATACATCAAATCACGAAATCATACGACCAAGCCCACAACCCTGGAGGATTGTACACAGCCCGCCGCTTTTCATGGGCCGAAGTAACAGATCAGCAGACCCATCAAAAATAGTAGAGAAAGCGCACTGATGTGGGCCGCAGCAGAAGGTGCTGAGGGCCCCTCAGCCAGCGTCTCTGCAAAGGTCTCTGACGTGGCAACGATCCCGATCTCACTAGTGGGCTGGACATCAACGTGTAGCTTCAGGCCATCTTTGCAGCTCTCTGTCTTGCTGCTCGTGAAGTAGCGGATCCCTTCTCCGTCCAAGGGTACGCTATCTAGACCGTCCGTGTACATCTTGATGGGGTTGCTCACATCGCACGACTCGAATTCCTCCTTGCTCCTGAGCTCAGCAACGCCCTCCTGTGCTGCGGAGTATATGAACCCTGCCCACAAAAGTAGGAAAAAAAAAAAATCCCAAAAGGTCATGCAAAGCACTGGATTTTTTTTTGGTGAAGTCGATGCTCGTTTTCCTTCGTTTTCTCGGCAACCAAACGGAGCTTCTAGGGTTTTAAAAGATATTCTTTTTATCATTAGATAAATACTTTTTAGAGATTCGTGTATGATATAATGCAGCCCAATATGCAAATGGGAGTGGGGAACAGCTGGTTATGTTTTATTCTGTTTGGTACGCGAGAAAATGCAGAGAAATAAAAGGAAAATTACGTTTTAAACGAGATAAAATAGAAACGCTGAAAGTAGCCTGGAAACAAGGGAAAAGGAAGGAAAAAAAAGGGCTGAAATAGCTCTTTCCTTTCTCCGTACTTCCCAAAGCTCTTTCCTTTTCCCCTTTCTCGCCAACCAAACAGAAGTTTTCCCGCTAAAGTCATTATTTATTGAATGCGCATAGAAAATGGTCACAGGGCTTACAGATTTTGTCTCCGACTCTGAACACTTTGTCGGACAGCCAGTCTCTGACCTCGGAGGACTTGGCCCAGCCACGGTCGCCGCCGACGACGTGATGCGTCTGGGCTCCCACCCAACTCACATAGACCACGAGCAACAGAGCCACGATCATCTTCACTCCAGCCATGTCTTTCCCACAAAGCAAACAAGCTCTCCTCTGTTACTGTCTCGGTCTCTCACTGGTACGAAGAAATTGAGAGCGGGAATGAAAAACAAGGTGAGCAGCAAGCGAGTATTAATGGCCTTTCGTGGCAATTTCCCTCAACAAGAATGGTTGGTATGACCCACCACAACAGTTTTTTCTTTGCCTCCATCTGCCCCTACTTTCCGCTTCCAACCAAAAAAAAATCAAATTGAAAACGAAATTAATTTCCAACTTCACCCTCACGCCTTCCACTTTCCCCTTGTAGTTTCTACATGATACGTATATTACTGAAGTATAACAAATACACAACAAATACACAAACTTAATTCCAATCACGTTGTTTGAATTTAGATTCAAGATTTTCAAACCATTTGAAGTGTCAATCTAAAGCAATTCAAACGTGTGTTGTTTAAATCATAAACTTTCATATAATTACAAAAAAAAATTCATATCGTGATGAACTGCGAGCTTTAAGCTTTTCAATATGATTTATTTGCGTTTTTAAAATATACTATATGTGAAACGTGGATATAAAAATATAATAATTATAAGTACTTGCATATGTTTGATAAAATTTTATATTTATTATTTAATAAATTTAAATTGATTTTAAGTTAAATTATATCTAAGTTGTTAACTTAAAACTTATTTTTTAATTCTTATTTTAACTATTAAAGTTATTTTATAAAATTAACTTAAAATTTATTTTAGATCATCAAATTTATATATTTATTTTCATAAATTATAATTATAGTAAATGGGATAGTGAAATAAGAAAGGAGATCATGAAGATAATTATGATAAATAAAGATAAAAAAGTAAAACGAAAATGTGAACTTAATATTAAATTAATTTTTTTACTTGTTAGTTACAATTATTTTTTACTTTAAGTTATATCATTAAATCATTTTACCATACATATTTAACTTGTTCAATGACTTAATTAAATTATTAAGTTACTTTAAGTTATTAAATTGATTTACCAAATACTCGCTTATATTTGAATTTAAATAAAACTCGTGACATTTTATTTAAATCCCTATTGTGACATGTAACATGATTTATATGTATTGTTGCGTTTATATCAATTTTTGCTACTCTTTTTTAATTATAAAGAATTTAAATTTTTATCAAACATAAATTTTGATATATAAGAAAATCATTCAAATTTGAAATTAAAAAATATTTATAATAAAATTAAGTTAATTTCATTCACATCTTCTTAGTACATTTTTATAAATTTGAAATTTCATTAATTATCTCTCTTATTCTTTTCATTTCTTATTTTTATTCGCTTTTCATGGTGTATGATGAAATTTCAAATTTACGGGCTAAATGTATTTAATCAAAATATTAGGGAAGGTAAATAAAATTAACCTAATAAAATAACTTAAAATGTGAGATTTTTTGTTTTTTTTGGGGTAAAATTTTGCCACGTGACAAAGAGCGTGGTACACTCTAAATGACGCTCCACGTTTCCGTATTCGCTTGGCTTCCAACAGTTTCTTTCTTTGCTAGTAAGCAAAGCATCTTTATGTTTCCTTCTTTTCTTTGTTTGTTTCTCTAGAAAAAGATGCTTCTCTTTCCAGTTTTGATACTCAAATTGAACTGGCTGTTGGGTGGGAAATTGTGGGTTCTTTTGGATACTGGGAAAAAGAAAAGGGAGAAAATGATGGTTAGAGTTTTGTATTATCGGCTGGGATTTTTTAGAATCCAAAATGTGTTCTAAGTTGAGGTGGCCATAAATTTTCTCGGCTACCAAACAATATTAATATTAATTTTCATTAATTTTTTTTTGGCTTTAACACAGATTCCAATCAAAGTAAAAATAAAATAAAATTCAAATAATTCATTTACGCAGTTCTTTAAGTTAAGGAAAAAAAAAAAAAGGAGAATTCTTTATGTTTGACTTATAGGTACGACTCCAGTATCCCATGACAGGTAGATTGGTCTATTAGATGTTTCATTCTCAACTTCATGGGATTTTGGTTGTTTATATTAGATTAATAATTATTTTTTTTGAAATTTTGTATACTTGATATTAATTAATACTAGTTTCGAACTATAAATAAATAATCAAAATACTATTTTTAACCCATTTCACTATTATTGTTAATATTAAAATATTGAAATAAATATTTTTTGCATGGTTTTTAATAATAAATAATTATTTATATTGGTAGATTGAAGGCTGGTCTTGACTAGTGTCCATCAATTTTTTTTGTGTTTGAATGTTGTAAACGTTTTGGTAAATATATTATAAGACTAAGGTATGTGTGTTTCTTGACACTTATCGAATTTAGGAGAATTGGTAGCACATAAAGTCCTACACATAGTTCAAACTCTCGGTACGTCGGTGGAGGGAAATTGTTCTCATATGTTTAATAATAAAAAAAGTCATTTTTCAATGCAATGATTATTAATAATGAATAAAATTATATTTTAAAATTTGTTTTATTGAAAGTCATTCCATTGAGAATGACACAAGGATATGAGAGATATTATTATTAATTATTAAAAAATAAAAAATGTGATATATATCATTATTGACTATTAAAAATTAAAAATAAATATTATACAAATCATATAAATTAGCAACTTGTTGACTTAATTTCCAGATAATGATTATTAATAATAAAAAATTAGATTTTAAAATTTGTATTAAAAAAAATCATTTTATTAAGAATGACATGAACGCAAAATGAAAAGATATACGTTATTCTCAATATTAAGAATTTTAAATTATTATTATATAAATCATATATATACGGCATGGATTGAAAAATTGGATTTTATCGGTGAAATTTCACCAATATATCAGATATCGGGCGATCTCAAAACGAAATTCAACACATATTATCAAAAGGGAGGAATATTGGCAAAATCGACGAAATATCGGTTTTGAAATTATAAATCGACCAAAAAATTGAGCGTGAAACGACACGTGGAGTAGTGGAGGAAGCATGCCAAAATATCGGAGATATATTGATGATGTATCATATATATCACCGATATATCAGGGAAATATCAAAGATTTTTTTGAAATTTTTTTTTTAATATTTATCATTTTTTTATTATTCATTTTTATTTATTTTTTATTTTAAATCTATATATCATTTATACATGATATGTTCGTACTTATAATCAATACTATTGAAGCTCCATGTCCTGGTATGAATATTGTCTTTGACAAGATGAACTTCTATCATCTAACAATATGATGGAACCACATCGATTTTCATTTTGGTATTAAGGACTATTGTAATTTCATATGTATTATGTTTATGTGTAAATTGTTTTCATTTAATAAAATCAAATATTTTTTAACTCAATTCTAACTTTTTAAGTGTATAATTCCAAAATTCATATTTTCTATTCTTAAAATCCAAGTATCGTAAATTGTTTAGTAGTATTTTTTTCTTTAACCATATTTATGTCAATTACATTTATAAAACAACTTTAACATGTATATTTTTGCTTTTTTTTTTATCATTCTTTAGATTTTTCTAAGCATTTCCATCAATTTGAGATAATTTTTGTCTCGTCGATATTTGTGCAAAAATATCCACCGATATTTCCAATTTATCCATAAAATTCAAGTATTGATATATAATGCATGTTTATCGATATTTCAGTCCATAATGTAAGGTTTGTTGACTTAGGTGGTGTTTGTTTTTTAACTTTTTATATTCAACTAAAAGTATTATATTCATATCAATCAACATAACTAAACTCAACTAATTAATAACAAATTCATTTTAATTATTTTAGTTAATATCAACATATTACTTAGTTAAATATTTTGATTTTTTTTTATACAAAAAAAAAATACAAACACCAATTTAATTTTTCAATACAATGATGATTATTAATAGTAAATAAAATTGGTTTTTAAAATTTGGATCAAAGAAAGTCATTCCATTGGGAATGACACACATACAAAAGAATATGATACTAATTATTATTAATTATTAAACATTAAATTATTGATATTCTATTAGTGATATCCAAAGTTAGTATGATAAATTTCAATTGAAGAAATTTATTTGAAGAAAGAATAGTAAAAAATTAAAAGATTAAGTAACTATAAAAAAACAAATATCTGACATATGAGAAGACTCTAGACGATAATACCATGCAACATTTATAAGAATAAAAATAAAGTTAATTGTAAAAAATACAAAATAATTAAAATAACATAATGGACAGTCTTGTATGATAATTATTATAATGTATTAAAACATACTATCTATTACATTATTGGTATATTAAATATATTAATAATTAGTAATATGATTATATGGTATGATACTACATTATATTATATCATAATACAATACTATATTATGTAATAACCCTTCATGAATTTATATTTATTAGATACTTATTAATTGAGATATAGGCAAAGAGTTTTAGATTATATTTGTTTTGAAATCATTAAAGATTAAAAACAAAGATGTGATTTAAATTTTGTATTTTAGATGAAAATTAAGATTTTTTTTTTTTTTTGTATTTATACAAATTACCCTTATAGTTTGACACAATCATTACATCATTTTCATTTATTTTTCAATCTTATTGTATTTAAGTTATCTTATTAATTTAAATTACATATACTGGCGTATTATATTTTTTGTAAGAAAAAGTATATAAAATATTAATTATTTTTAAATAAATATATTGAACTTCAAATTTTCAAACTCAAGTTCTTATTTTGTGTTTTTTTTGAAGTGTTTATAAAAATATATTTTTTCCCACTATATATATATTATTTCTTTTCATTTTTTTTACTTTTATATAAAATTTTCACTCAATATAGATTTTATTTATTTTTAATTAAACTATTTATTTATTTTAGACGACTATAAAAAAACAAATATTAAATCTATAAGATGGATAAAAAAAAACTATAAAAGAACACATAGGTGCATAAATAATATAAGACTAAAATTTAGGATATGTGATATTACATTAACTAGAAAAATTCAATAAATCTTCTCATACAATCTCTACCTAATCATTTTAGAATAAAGTATTAAAGATAAAAAAGTGAAAAAAAAATTGTAGCTTGTGAGCTTCAATTGTTTAAGGAACACTGCATTTAATGAGTGCAAAGGAAGCTATTGTACCATCCACATATCCAAATCCTTGTAGAGCAAGACACATGGAGCATTGTTTGCCACAGAAAGAATTGTGGCTAGGGATGAATGGATCAACATACCTATAAAAAACAAGCGTAAATTTTATTCATGTCGAGGTTTAGGTTAAATACATTTGATTTTGATATTTCATCAAATATCTTTTTTATTTTAAATTAAAATAGAAATAAATAAAAATAATAAATGAAAAAGAAAAGAAAGGTATTTAATAAAATTTTAAATTAAGGATGTCTAGGTGCAAGTGAAATGGGTTGCAGCAGAAGGTGATATGGGCCCAGGAGCCAGGGTCGTTGCAGCGGGGGCTACTGCAGAAGAGGGTATGGGCCCATCAGCCAGGGTCGTTGCAGCAAGGCCTACAGCAGAAGAGGATATGGGCCCGGCAGCTAGGGTCGCTGCAGCGGGGGCTCCAGCAGAAAAGGATATGGGCCCAGCAGCCAGCGTTGTTGCAGCGGTCTCTGACTTGGCATCGCTCTTGATCTCACGATTGGACTGGACCTCCACAAGTAGCCTCAGGCCGTCTCTGCAGCTCTTTGGCTTACTGCTTGTGAAGTAGCGAATCCCTTCGCAACCCATTAATACAGCATCTAGACCCTCCGTGTATGTCCTGATGGGGTTGCTCACATCGCACGAATCGAATTCCTCCCTGCTCTTTGTTGTAATAGTCCAGTTTAACAACAACTCACCATGCAATAGACATTAAATGTAATAACTAAAATGTTCATAAGTCACAGGGCTTACAGATTTTGTCTCCGACTCTGAACACTTTGTTGGACAACCAGGCCTCGATATCGGAAGATGTGTCCCAGCCACGGTCGCCGCCGACGACGTGGTGCACCAGGGCTCCCGCCCAACTCACATAGACGAGGAGCAACAGAGCCACAACTAGCTTCACTCCTGCCATGGCTTTCCGGCAAAGCAAACAAGCTCTCCTCTGTTACTGTCTCAATCTCACTGGTACGAAGAAATGAGAATGGGGAATGAAATACAAGGTGAGCAGCGAGTATTTATGGCCTTTCATGGCTCTCAAGAAGAATGGTTGGTACGACCAAGGAAGAAAAGGAAATATTGGTTTTCATTAATTGGAAGATGGACTACGTATATCAAGTTTTGATAAAAGAAAAAAAAATTTGGGTGATATTATTGTTGGCTCCAATAATTAACCAAAAATATCAAAATATCATAATATATATATATATATATATATATATATATATATATATATATATATATATATATAAAATACCTACAAATACTATTAAAAGATGAATTACAATAATTTTTGAGATCAAATTTTATAACATTTTAAAGAAAATTTGACCCCCTAATAATAGACTTTATATTACAAATATGTTTTTTAATTAAAAAATTTGTCGAATATTTAGATTATGAGATAACTTCCAAATATCTCTCATTAATAACGTAATAGAATTGAGAATATTATTCTCGTTATTATAATAATATATTACTATTTTTTAGTCATCCTCAAGTACCCCTACTTTCTATTTTAGGATTTTGAAATAATATAACAATTTAAAAAAATATTTTTTAAAATACAACCATCCAAAAAATATTTTCAATTTAATGAGAATTTAAAAGAATAGAATTAAAAAAAATCTAATTAGAAATTATCATATAATTCCAGTTTTAATATTGAGTTTTTTTTTTTCATTGTTTCAAAAGACAACCTTACAAAACAACTTCCAATTGATATTTTAAAAAATTTAGATTTAAAAATAATTTTAAAATTATCACATTTTTAATAATTTTTTTTTAAAAAAAAAACCTTGTTTTTCAAATCAAATTAGAAAAAAATTTGATTTCCAAATTCAACCTCGATTTTTTGGCTTTTCATTATTGTTAGTCTTGTTTTTTTAATGATAAATTTATATTAAATTGTTTGAATTTAGATTCAAGATTTTCAAACCATGTGAAGTGTGACTCTAACGCAATTCCATGTGATTTTCATTTTATTTTTTTATTTAATAAAAATATTTGTGTCAAATTTGATTACTTGACAAAGTGCGTAGTACACCCCCAAATGACGCTCCATGTTTCCGTATTCACTTTGCTTTCAACTCTCTCTTTCTTTGCTGGTAAGTAAAGCATCCTTTTCCAGTTTTACTACTCAAACTGGACTGGCATTTGGGTGGGAAATTTTGGGCTCGTTTGGATAGTGGGAAAAAGGGGTGAAAATGGTGGTTAGGGTTTTGTATTTTAGAGATTTTATCTGCGGGGACCTTTTTAGAAGCTGAAATGTGATATAAGTTCACGTGGCCATAATTTTCTCGGCTACCAAACCATCAACTCAAGAAGGAAAATGACAAAACATATTATTTTTATTTTTTTTAAATTCCCTCCAATTTTAGACCCTTCTCTTCAAAACTTTTATGCTTTCACTAATTTTATTAAAATAACTTTTTATTTAAAAATAGATTTAATATGAAAATTTTAAAAAGATTATTTTTAATAGAGATTATTTTTTTCCACTTACGTTGGAAGTTGCTTTGTGTTTAATAAACTTTTTATATTATTAATATTACTTCATTAAAAAATTTTGGGTTTAACACAAATTTCAATCAAAGTCAAAAAAGAAAAATAATTCAAATAGATTTGAAAAATCATTTAAATTAAGAAAGTTTGTGATATTTTTTAATCGTTCTTAATGAATTTAGTGACATCCCATATTCTAGTTTGTTTATATATTTATTTGTTATATTTAAAAATGTCTCAAATTCCTAATCAATATATATATATATATATATATAATAAATATTCTCAAGAGAAAAAAATGTTATGAGATGGGGATAAAGTTATGAATTTCATATCCATCAATATTACTTACATGTGAGATATATATATATATAATCGCATTGACAAAGAAATTTTACCTTCAAATTCATACAAAAGGCGAATAACTCAAGTTAAAAGAAGCTTGACACAACAAACTCCCATATATACTTGATAATTTATAGAAGAAAAATGCAAGTTATACCATCACTTTTATTGTTATTTTATCATCTCTTATCATTTAGACTGTATTTGATAGTGATTTTAGAAAGTGTTTTTAGATTTTTTAATATTTGAAAATTTCAAGTATTAAAAACATTAAAAATATTTTTTAAAATCACTATCAAACACATTCTAAATTAATCACCATCTCGTTTATTTATACCGAATGGTAAAAAAAGTGGTAAAAGTGTAGCACCGTTATTTGGACAATTCCTAAGGAGAGTGTTCATCACTTTCTTCGGAAGTCCCCTCCGGTGAGTAAAATACGATAATATCAGCCTCTGGCCACCTAAACGTCACCTTTCTCCCCAGCTGCCCACTCTTGCTTCTGCCCACTGAGGAACCCACCTCGAAGGTCTCTTCTCCTCCTCCATGATGATCTCCTTCATCAATCCTCTCCAATGAGATTATTCTGTCTCTTGGACTAGGGGTGATCAACTCTGCATGGACCCTACTTGAAGATGGGTGAACCCTATGTTTGGACAGCTGCTTGAAAACATGAAGCTCACCCCCGGTTATGGAGTCGTCCTGCTTCATCCCCGGAGAGGACAAGAGCCACTCCTCCAGAGTTGCTAGATTACACATCTTCATAGATTTCTTCTCAGGTGGCAGCCACTGGTCATGATCTCTCTTCTTCTTCTTCTTCTCCTCCTCCTCCTCTTTCTTCATGCATCTAGGCCTGGTGGTGAAGTTGAGCATGGTCGACCTTGGTGGTGGCTTCTGCTCATGTCCTTCAATGGCTTTTGACTCATTAAAGTCTGAGGTAGACAGACTCATACAACATAGCTTTGCACCCATTATTGGATCGATATTCTCTCAGAATTACAAGAAAAAAATGCATGAAAAAAAGAAAAAAGAATTGAAAGTTTTATGGATGAAAACCCATGATGGGAAATGGCTTGAAGTAGTCCTCTTGGGGGAATTATATAGAGAAATTGCAGGCGGAGAAACCAAGGGCCGGAGAGAAGATGTTAATCATGGCAGCAACACTTGGTTATTATCAATTCTTTATGAAAACTTGCTCATCAATATCATAATTATCTTCTTTGAGTCTTCATTATTATTATTATTTTTTTTCTAGTTTTTTGGCTTTATTTTGTACAAGACTGCAACTAAGCCAAGGCATTGACCAATGGGATTGCTAAAGTCCAATTTGGAGAGAAGAAATGGTGATGAAAGCAAGTGAAGAGAGGGAGATCCCTTTCCATGAATCATAGAAAGAAGGGAATTCCATGGCCTTTTCTTGGGTGACTGGGTGTGAGGTTTCCATTTTTGTCTGTAAAGAGGAGCTGGATTCAGAATCCATATTGTCATTCGGTGGAAGAACCGAATATAATATCTTTATTAATTAATTAATTAATTGATACTTAATTTGTTCATCAAGGATTATTTGCTGTGTGCTCTAGTATGAGTGTTGAAGTTGAGTTTGGGAAACCAAGTGGGTTGACCCGACCCAATTCAACAAAATTGAGAAATGGGGGAATGGTTTTTGGGAATTAAAACGCCCAAAAACTGCCACCATATAATCATAAAAAAAATCTCCTAGTAAAAGTTTGAAACAACACGTTTCTACAAGAAAGTTATTTATCTTAAATTCATCTATTTTTCTTCATTTTACCCTTTTTATTATGACTTGGGATAGAAAATTTGTCAATAAAACAATAAATTTAGATTTTGAGCATTTTAAAAGTTAACTCGAAGCTTATTTCCATCAATAAGAATATGTTTGGAATTAAATACCAATAATTATACTTAATCATATGATTAATTTACTAAAATATTTTCAATATATAGAAAATTTTGGATGTGGGTATGAAGTACTTGTAATAATAATTTTCAGTCTACCCCTCTTTAATTCATCCTACTCAATATTTAATATATCCTACTTATTTTAAAGACATATTAAACTAAATATGACGTTAAATATCATAAAAAAAAATTAATTTTTTCATTAAATATTAGATTTTAAATAAGATAGTCAAAACCTGATTGGTAGCTGTGGGCACCCCGACTCAAAAGTCTTTGTTAAATATTGGATAAATTTTTTAATATACCTAGCATCTTTTTATTTATTTATTATTTTTTTGCAATTTTAATAGTGTTCTTTTTTTTTTTCTTTTTCTTTTTTTCCAAATTAAGGAAATTCTCTTTTAACTTAGGTTTGAAAATTCCATAGGTGGCGTGCTTTGATCAATTTTTTTTTTTTTTAACATAAAGCATCAACTTTATTTCTCTTTTCATCATCTTAAAAAGATTCCTTCCCCAGATTTGATTGAAAATCTATTTCATCAATATTCTCTTAATGTTTTGGTTTGGATGTAGTATAGAACTGCATTTTTTTTATATTTATGTAATATTAATCAGGTGATAATATTATATACATATTTTTAAATTTCATTGGATTGTATTTTTTTTAATGGTTTAGATCTCATTATACATATTTAATTGTTTGAATTTCTTGTTTTATAAATACCTCTATATATTACCATAGCATTTTCCTTCCTAAAATTCTACTTATGATGCGATTGAAATCTCCCCTTTTAAATAATGAAAATGAAACAATCCCTTTTTTTCTTCTTCCAAATGGATCTAATTTTGTAATAGTATTTAAATAATTATTACAAAAAATTGCATTAATTTTCAAACAATCTTTTCAACATGATGGCTATGTTTGGTTCTTGAACAATTTAAAGGAAAATGTAAGGGAAAGAAAGTATCAAAATAAAGAGGAAAAGTAAGAGTGAAGGAAAATAAAAATATAGTTAAAATAAATAAAAAAAAATTTAATTTTTTTTATTTTAAACTCATTCTATTTATTTTAACTTATTACTATAAATATTAAATAATTTGAAAATATAAAAGTTTTTAACTAATTTTATTTAAAAAATTTCATAGGACAATCAAAGCTAAAAAAAAAAAAATCATTTTATTCAGTATTTTTTTTTCTTTTATTAGTACTTTTTGAGGACTAAACACAAATTATAATAATAATAATGTCATATATAATATTACTCTAAGAGTGTGTTTGGAGGTGATTCTAAAAAAAGTTTCTAACATTTTTAACACTTTAATGATGGAAATTTTCAAGTATTAAAAATATTAAAAACGTTTCTTAAAATTATTATCAAACCGGCTTTAAATAAAGCTTTAAAATAATGACTTATTGTGGTGAATTTTAAGTGATATATAGTGGGAAAGAAGGACATACCATGTTGCAAGCTAATTCTTCATTCATGGAAACTATCTAAAGGAAAGTGAATAAGTAATAAAGTCATGGCTAATTAAATTGATTTCTTTTAGATTTAATTTAAATTTATTAAATAAAATTAATTATTCTCCTTTTTTTGTTAGTCCTTGAGAAACACTATAATCAAAATCTAAATAAGCTTCAATTAATGCACAAGACATTAAATATACATAAAAAAAATGTCCTATAAAAAATATATCGATCTCTTCAAATATAAAAATCACGATGTCTCAGATCCTTGATTTATGTTTTTCCTTTTTTTAAAAAAAAACTTAAATATGAAAAATGATTTTTCTTTACGTAAGATAGTCTAGAATCCACATCTATATTATTTATTTATTTATTTATTTTAACTTAGATGTGAAGAATAATTTTCTTTTTAGAAGATATACTTTACTTAATTTGCTCATGTCTTTGATGTTACTCTTTAAAAAAAACATGTTGTGAAAAAATATTTTTAAAAAGTAGTATTTTCAATAAGAGGTTAACTTTTTTCTTACTCAGTGGATGTCGAAACAAAACAAGGTGGCATCATGTTTCTCATATGATCTTATCTACACATAAAGCCATGTGCCATGGGCAATGCTCTTGGGCTGTGAACCAATTCATATTTATGCCAATCATTAATGTTACTTCCAAGAAATCATATCCCAATTCAGCCACACATTGTGTACAGTGTTTTATTATAAATCCAGAAACTTAAGTCTTATACGCATCACTCTCATGCCATATGAAAATGATGGATGTTTTCATCGATCATAGAAAATGTTAGAATATTTAAGATGAGTTAGAAAAAAAAAATCTAAAATAAAGAAATTAATAAACTCAAAAAAAAAAAAAATACATACATCAGAATTTCTCACATTTTTTATTATTTGAAATTAAGTATTTGACAAAATTTTAAAATCTAGGGTATAAAGTAAGGTAATTATCATACTAAGTAAGTATTTGGTAAATCATTTTAATAACTTAAAGTGACTTAATAATTTAATTTAAATCATCAAATAAATTAAATATGTTTAATAAAATAACTTAATGATATGAGTTAAAATTAAAATTAACTTTAAGTAATAAGTAAAAACAATTAACTTATTTTTAAATTCGCATTTTTATTTTATTTTTTTACTTCTCATTTATTCTAATTACTTTCGTTATATCTTTTACGACTCTGTAACCTCCATCGTTACTCGACCCGTTTTACCTTAATTATAATATATGAGGGTAAATATATTAATTTTATAATTTAAAATAAATTATAAGTTAATTTTATCAAATAATCTTAATTTTTAAAATAAAAAATTAAATAATAAGTTTTAAATCAACAACTTAAGTACAATTTAACTTAAAATTAACTTAAATCATTAAATAATAAGTATTAAGTTTTATCAAATATAAAAATCAATAAAATAAATTGTAAAAAATATTTTTTATTTATATTTAAATAGTAATAAATTATATATAAAGGCATTTATAGGAAAAGTGCCACTATGGGTAAAAAATGGTATTTTGCAATCGCCCATAGACCCTAAATTTATAAAGTTAGGTCAAAACGGAGGACTAATATACAAGCACCTCACAAATTTCAAAAAAAAAAAAAAAAGGGAAAGAAAAAGCATTTGAATTAGAAAAATGAAGTACAAAATTGAAAATACTCATGAAGGAAGGGGTGAACATAGAAAGAGAGATAGATAAATGGGAAAAGTCCAAATTAGAAGACACGTTGTGGTGATGATTAATTGGTGGTTCAACTACAAAAATCATAAGAAAATGAAAGGGAGGTCCATTTCAGAATTGACAGCTTTCAACTCCATTCCACTGTTTTTGGGTCCTGAGAGTGGATCTATGGGCAACTAACCAAACTCCACACCCATCAGTTTATCTCTCTCTCTCTCGGAATCTTCTCCATACTTGATTCAGAATTTTCTCGAGAAAATGAGGGCTGGTTAGACACGGCTCTTCTACCTGCTACTATTGATTGAATTTTTAGGTAAGTTAGCGCAGATCTTTTACAAAAAATAATATTTTTCTAATTTTAATATTAATTTATTTTTTAAATTATAATATTTTTAAACAAAATTTTACCAACATCCATAAAAATTCTTATTAATTTTTAAAAAAGTTTTTAACTTTTCAAAAATCAATTTAAACAAAATCTTCAACCATTTACTTTAATGAAGATTATGTAATCAAGTATTTATTAGTGAAATTTAATATATAAAATAAATCACCGAGAATTTAAGAAAAAATTCAAAATTTTCATATCATTTAATATTAGAAGCATAACTTCACTTTATAAGCGTTGATATGTAAAATTAGGTCTAAACATATTATATGGTATTTAAAATTGTGAAACAATATATAAGACCGATCAATTAAGTTAATACAAATTGAATTAAATGTAATCATTGAATGCCAACTACCATTATACAAGAGGGAAAGTAATTCTAAGTCTAGCACATGATGTTCGATATTATATTTGTATTCGTATTTATATTGGTATAATCATTTTTAAAATTACATCATCAAATTCAATTATAATAATAATAATAATAATAATATAACTACCCATTTCCCTCTTCCTTAGCAAATTCACATAAAGAATTCAAACTCGAAATTAAAGACTATGTTAAAGCCCACTAACAATCCAAAAGCTAGTAGTTGAGAAAGGGCCTAAAGACAAAGAAAGAGAATTTCCTCACAATAATATCAATTAGAAAAATATAAGATATTTTCTTAGATTTATAGTAAAATATTATTTGCTACCTCACCAACAATAATAATAATAATAATTGTACAAGTAATTTATTTTTCCCTTCCTCAACTACTCTTTCCATAATTTGTTACCGTAATTATTAATTTTACTAAGAAAAAATAATTATTAATGATTAATATAATATTTTTTTTTTTTTTTTTCAGATAATTAAATTTCAGGAGTGAATGGGGAAAAGATGGAGTGAAAGAGGAAATGAAAGGTGTCAGTTGAAGAGCAGTGGGTATAGCATTCCCATGTTTATCGAGAATAAGTATAACAGAAATCAAATTTTTTTTTTTTCATGTTATGCGATTCCCATTTCAGGATTTCCACCCAATACTTTGCTTTGCTTCCTCAAGGCTTAAATCCCATATTCTCTTCTTTATCTCTGCCGCCTCTTTTTGCGGGGTTTCTCTCACACTCCCAAGAGCTCTCTGGATTGAGATTTTCCGAGAAAAACAGGGTCTCATCTGGTTCAGATTCACTGTAAGAGCCCACGTCTGCTCTTTTTTTTTTTTTTTTTTGGCCTTTTTCTTTTTTCAGTTGTTTTGAGATTTGTTTTGGAATGTATTCATGTGGGTTTGTGTTTGCTTGTTTCTTTCATGTGCGTTTGTTGATTGTTGCTTCTGGGGTTGTGTTTGTGTGGTTTATTTTCTGTTTTATATTTGGTTTATTCTGTGGAGCAAATGAGAATACACACTTGGGAATGCTTTAATCTTTGGAAACAGTTATTGGATGTTGGGAAAACTGAAATTATGAGTTCTGGGATGGATTTAGAACTTCAAATATGTATACTGGAAGCAAACTTAATGGTCTTAATGGTAGTAGACCATGGGAGTCGCCTGAGAAAATCTTTATACAGGTAGGTGTTTGTGATATTGATTCAATAGCACATGGACCAAGCTATTGTAGTCTAGAGTGAATAGAATGGGGGTTCCATGAGGGTTGAAACTTTGGGGATTAGTCTCTTCTGCAATCGATGAGGCTTTTTTGTTGTTGGGCGCTGTTTATTATCTCTTTGGAACTGGCTAGTAAATTAGGTTAAATTATCCCTGGAACAGATTGATTTTATGTTTTGTGTTGCCCATTGGAGGAGGTCTGTTACTCTGTTTGGCAAGTCTTGAAGCAGAAAATCTGAAAAATGAACTGAGATTTTATTTTGTTAACTGGGCAACCACCTTTCTTTCCTTCACTCTGATTCAAATACCCACCAAGGTGAACATAATCTAGTAACGAGTAAGGACTCTGATGGCCGCTCCCTGTTTAAAGGCATGGAAGTTGGGATTTTTTCCATTGGTTATATCTTCTGTCATATATTATGCAAAGAGTAGAAGTATTATCCTAATCCTGATGGTTTTCCCTGTGACAGAATAGGGCTGGTCTCCCAAGAAATATGGCCAATTTTCACAGGCAATATTTAATGCTATATAGAATATATGTATCATGTGTCATCCATTCTTGCTACATGGTTGGGACATGGATGTGCATAATCATGGGACCATGTTTCTCAATCAGCTTCTGTGATGCAACATTTTAGGTTGCTCTGCTCTGTCAATGATCAAAACATGTAATCTACCTTTTTTCTGCATTAGATGCTATCCATAATGGTTGTATTGACAAGAATATAAATATTCGGCTATGTCATCACAGCAGTAAAATTCTCTGTTGGGCTGTCTTTGATTGTACTCCACCCTTTGATTTGAATCAGATTCTGGAATTAATTCTTTAATTCAAAGGTGCAAGCCTTTAATGGGATGCATAATGGAAAAGAATCCATTTATTGCCTCTTATAAGCCTAATGGTATAGCTATGAATTGTTTTACACCACTACTGTTGACAGTTTGACCTTCTTTGTATTGTTAGCTCCCACAGCATACTGGGTTGTTTCCTCCACCATTTGGACAAATATGAAGTGTTTGGAGTTCTTATCTTGTGGAGGATTACTTACTGTTCGGTTGTTAAAAGATGTACTGGCCCAAAATTTGTCATCACACAAAAAAAAGAGTTTCTAATGCCTGAGTTTCTCCAGCCTAGGGTTTAAAGTTACTAAATCTTTGGGCTATGAATGCAGAGGCTGCTGGACTTTTTATTGTAAGGAAGTTTAGGGTTTATGCTTTATAGGATGGTTAGGGAAAGATAGGAACAGGGCTTGGGAAGTAGGGTTTAGGTTAAAACAATAGGAACAGAGAAGCTTTATTGTGGAATAAAATTGATAGCACCACAGTGCAGAGAAATAAGTCATATGTAATAAAGAACTCTAAATAACACTGAAACCAATTTTGGATTTTTCTAAATCCATGGAGGTGTGATGTCAGTGGATTCATCTATACTCACTAAAAGTAGTCCTCCATCACATGACACCTCCTAAGAACCACCATTTATCGATGGCACCCCATTGGCATGTGCTTTAAGGGCATTTTCCCCTATCTATGATATGGCAACTACAGTAATACCCAGTGGTCCACTGGTGAGTCCTTATGGGGTTTCCTCTGTTTTCTTTCTCTTTTGACTATATTCTTGAAGTGAAAAAAAATACTGTTTTTCATTTTTTCCTTGGTCCAAATTAATTTCTTTAATTGCCATATGGAATGCCTTAATTCCATCCTGAAATCTGGTTATTCTCCTTTCATTTGAGAATTCCATTATTCAATTTTCAATGAATTTGTGGGTGATATAGTAGTGGTAGTGATGACTGTGAGGTTAATGATGGTTGTGATATTGGTAATGATGATTACAATGCCAATGGTTGGGGGGCAGTGATGACATGGTGGCAGTGTCATGACAATGGTGATAGTGGGTAGCATAATGTTGTCGTTATGGAAATAGTGCCGGCAAGCGCAGAAATGGTGAGATTAACATGGCAATGGTGGTGATGGTGGCAATAGTGGCAGTGAGGTGGTGGGCTGGTGGCTGCAGGAATGTTGTGTCATTTGTTGTATACTCAGTTAAGAGGGTTTGAAAATAAAACACCCTCATGTTTTTTATTTTTTTATTTTTTGAAATCCTCATATGGGAGGATAGCATTCCCGAGGCCTGGGTTGGTGGTAAGGAGTTAGGAGTGAGGGTGGGAAGTTTATAATTTCAATTCCATGTAGTAGAAAAAGACCAAAAAAGACCTACAGAACAAAGGATTTTAAAGGCCCATCCAGGGTTTCTAAATGCATCCTTAAAATGTCCAAGCTATGTAAATTGGATAAAAGGATGCACCTGAGGCCTGATTAGGTGGTAAGGAGTTGTGGTGGGAATGGGGAGGTTCTAGGTTTTGAATCCAAGTATCAAAAAAGACATGGGCCAAAAAAGAAAAAAAAACCCTTTTTAAATGCCTCCTCGGAATGTCACAAACAAGATGAATTGAATAAATGGAATTCTTAGATCAATCTCCTCCAAATATAGGCTTATGAATGAACATGACGAGCTTAGGAACCTTTTCTCTTCTTTGTTAAATTTCTCCATCCTTTGTGGTCGAGGTTTATAAGCAATGTCATTCATTTCTCCCATTAGGTATTGTTTACTGATCATACAATGTTGTAAAGGTCACCATGATTCATCCATCAATCTGGATAGTGGAGATTATGTTAAGCATTATCTAGGCTTATTCTCGGTTTGTAATAAGAGGCCTTCAGTTCTCTGAACAAAAATGTGATTTCTTTGACACCATCACTTTCTTAATTGAAGCTCTTGCCACACTTTTATGCTGAAAATTTACTGTGTGAATATGCCTGTGTGACGTTATTTGTCCCCTTGTTCCTGTTCTAGTTTTCATTTCATCAATTTTATTAGGCTCCTGCAAAATATGAGTTTGACTCAGTTAATCATTGTGGTTTCCTGTTGTTAATGCCCCACTATTTTTAGTTGATTTTATTTTAAAAATTATAGCTAGCATTTGTCTTCCCTGACTATTGTACCATGTTTGGATGTCTCAGGCAGCAATTTCTTTTGCACATGCTTGTAATGTATGTTTCCTTAATTGAGTAAAAACTATACATAAGAGCCATGCAAAAGGACAACACTACCAGCGCCCTGCCAACACCTGCTGCACGTGTTCGGCAGCGTAAACGCTCAAATGAGGTTGGTTACTTAAATTTTATTATATTGTCAATTGTAGTCATTTTCTCATATTGCAAAATGTTAACTATCTGATTTGAATTGCTTGTCTATAAATATGTATAGTTCTAAAAAAATAGGTAACCTTATGAAACTTGCTGAGAGTCATGATTGTTAAAAATTGAAATATATTTTGTTGTTGATTCTTAGTTTTCCCCTAATTGCCTTCCTTTTTTTTCATTATTATTTATGGGAGGAGGGGGAGAGGGGTCAATGATGCTGCTGTATCTCGAACGAGAACGAATTGGAAAAAGTTTCATCCCTATTGGAAAACCATTATTGATTACATCCCTCTTCTGAAACCATTATTGATTAGCCATTAGAAGTGAATATATACAATCTTGGGTTGTGATCTGGGTTCTGTTAAGGTGTACTATGCTTCAATGTTGAATCCTTTTCTTTTCTTCTCTTTTCTGTCCTCTTGTCTTTATCCTGGTTTTGGTTGGCTATCAGGTTCCTCCAGAGGCTAGCAAAGCAAATGGAAACCATCTACTTGCTGATGATCGGAACAAATACAGGTCTATGTGGATCCGAGCACACTCAACAGTCTGGATGATTGGGGGATTTGCATTAATCATCTACATGGGTCATCTCTACATTTGGGCCATGGTGGTTGTCATCCAAATCTTTATGGCAAGAGAGCTGTTCTGTCTACTCAGGAAAACTCATGAAGACAGTCATCTCCCAGGTTTCAGGCTATTAAATTGGTAAGTGAACCAGTTTACTATCCATAGATTGATGGAATGTTGTTGTTTCATGGAAAGCTCTCCTGAGTGTTCTGCTACTGATTATTTGAAGCTAATGTTTATTTTGTAATATTGACCAAGTTACTTTGGATGCTTTATATTACATTTGATATTTACTTATTCTCAGATTTTTTTACTCAGGCACTTTTTCTTCACAGCAATGCTATTTGTATATGGCCGCATTCTCAGTCAACGGCTGGTCAATACAGTAACTCCTGACAAATTCTTATATAAGCTTGTGGGCAACCTTATCAAGTATCATATGGTTACTTGTTATTTCTTGTACATTGCAGGTTGGTTATATCTGTTAGTTTTCTCATTTTGTCCTTTCATCTAATTCCTTTAGGAATTTTGATATTCAGCACTCTTTAGTTATAACTAGGTGTCAGATTAGATGATGTCCCTGTAAAAAGTGATCAGTGCTCCACACATGCATGGTTCTCTGTTCTTTTGTCCATTTGCTTTATCATTTTTTCTCGGATCGTGCAATTTTGTTGCTTTATTTTGATTTCCGTTTATGTTTTCCTTTGCCTTTTTTTTTCTTAATAATTTATTGCTGCTGTCTGATTCTTTTGTCCAATTGCTTTATCATTTTTTCTCTGGTCTTGCAATTTTGTTGCTTTATTTTGATTTCCATTTATATTTTCCTTTGTCTTTTATTTTTTTAATAATTTATTGCTGCTGAAATTATTACTCTTTGTGTGATGGGCTCAGGTTTTATGTGGTTTATTCTTTCGTTAAAGAAGAAGATGTACAAGTATCAATTTGGCCAGTATGCATGGACACACATGATTCTAATTGTGGTGTTTACCCAGTCTGCCTTCACCGTGGCCAACATTTTTGAAGGAATTTTCTGGTAAAACAACTTAGAGATTTAGATTTAAAAAATGCTTTTGTGATCCTGTTAATTAACTTGAAACTTGAACCTGTCAACCATGTTATGCCATTATCTGCTTCTGACCCTTAACCCCCTCCCCTGATGTATTACTTTTCTGTCATCTTCCCATTGCATCTGATTTTTAGATCCGTGTATTTGTTCACTTCAATTTACAAGATAAGGGCACTGTACCATCTGAACTTTAATATACTTTTATATGATATTAATTCAGTTATATCTTCCTTATTCTGACGCTACTATTTCTCTCAAACTTGCCTGTCTGGTTTTCCAGGAAGGACAGGGGGGTCTTACAATGTTGGAGGGTGTGGGCCAGGGTGCTATTTCTTAAATTAGTTTTTACAGTACAATGTAGTGTGCATTTATAAATCTACTCCAAAAAGAGAGTGCTTAGTCTGACGGAATGATTTAGGGAAGGTAAAGGAGAGTTGTGGGATCTTTCGAGTGTCTTTGAAATATCTTTGAAGGCTTTCACCATCTCTAGAACCATGAACACTCTCCCACCCTGATTATCATGGGAAGAAAATTTAGAGGTGGACTTCTTTGCAAAGAAGAGGACTTATAGTCAGTAAACTTCTTTTGGGATACAAGTGCCTCCTTGAGATATGAGAGAGTTCTGTTTTTGCAGTTGCTCTTTTGCATTTCTTTTGACATTTTTATTTTCTGCTTTCACTCTTAAAGGAAATCTCTTCATCTTGCTTGTGTGGTCTCTTTCCTCTTACTAAAATTTCCATTCTCTGAGATGATAATAATGGAGAGGAAGAGGTCAGACCCCAATAACCACTCCATTTATCAAGCTACAAAAGTTTGAAGCTTTAAATTAAAAACAAAGTTCAAAAAGTTCAAAAATTTTATGGGCTGTGTTTGAGGGAATAGAGAAACTGTGCTTGAATTTGTTACTATAGTATGAGCATATATATAATTTAAGATTTCTATTACTGGTTGGATTCTTTTTTTTCCTTTTTTTTTCCCTCACTTCAGAAGGACTTTGCCCTTTACTTGATTCTTGAGTGATTGGATTGTCAAGGCTTTGGAATTCTTTATTTGTTTATTTTCCTGACATAGTTTAGTATCAATGCAGGTTTCTTCTTCCAGCATCACTTATTGTTATCAATGATATTGCTGCTTATATCTTTGGTTTCTTCTTTGGAAGAACACCTTTGATTAAGTTATCTCCAAAAAAAACTTGGGAAGGTTTCATTGGGGCATCTATTGCAACTATCATCTCTGCATTTGTGGTAGTCTCTCCTTTTCTTTGGTGACAATGAACACATATATTGTCTTGCACATTTTTACTTCTGAATAATGTGGGGAAGCATATTTTGGCTGGAGGAACGTGAAAACTAGTGTTGCTGGTGGTTGTGACATTTTTATTATAGCCCAAAGCCAGGATCACCACATGTAGATTTACTTCAGGTTCCCCCAAGTAAAAACTGTTTTCATTAGACTAGCAACTTACTACTCGGTTATTCCTTGGAGTCTTTGACTTAAATCATATACAAAGGATCTTTCTTTTGCCCTTCAGGTGTGCTTCATTCACATATCTATGCAGTAGATTTTTCACATTTAGAAACATACACCTTTCTTCATGTCCTATTTCATGAGGAATGGATCTTGTGAGCTTTTCTCTCTCCATGTAAATGCACCTCAGAGGTGTTTCCATTAATGCCTCAATTTGCCTAGGCCCCTTCTGAAGCACTAGTCTACACTATAAATGCTCATGTTGCATGTTTTGGGTAATATCTTCAGCATGTTTCTTGAGTGCACATATATTTGGAAATAGGGATGTGCTCTGGCAGGTCTTTTTGTTTGTTTCATATTTGGTTGCTATGCAAGCACATCATTCTAAACCCTTGTATAATACCAACTTGTTCATGCAGCTTGCAAATATCATGGGTCGTTTTCAGTGGCTAACATGTCCAAGGAAGGTAAGTATTTCAGATGAATATTGCTCCTTGAAGAAGCATATTTGTCCATCTTCAGATATGCTTAATTTTTGTGATACAATTCATGCAGGATTTATCAACTGGTTGGCTTCATTGTGATCCTGGTCCGTTGTTTAAGCCAGAGTATTTCGATTTATCAGGATGGGTTCCTAGATGGGTGAGTAAGCAGTTCAATTTGATCTGGAATTATATGCACCAAATGTTTTGCTCATCCATCATGTCTCCTTTGCAATAACTGAATCGTCCATGCTTGACTTGAAAGATTGATTATGTTTCTGATTCATGGTAACAAACTCAAGTGTTTACTCAAAGTTAGTAAAATCACATGAGCAAACCTCATAATATGACTGCTGTTACATTAAAAGTATGCTCACTTTGTTGAAAGTTTTTGTTGGTTTCTTAGTTACACTGTAACTGTTAATATATTGAACTTTATTTTTTCTTGTTGATCTTAATTCCAAAATTTGTGTACGAAAGATTAGTTGTTGATGTTGACTCATGATGAGTCTTCAAAATTACGGAAAAATTTTGATGAATAAGACACATTCTATGATGGTCAGCCTCAAGAGAACAGCAGTTGTCTTGGAATCTTTCAATCTCTTCAATTTTATGTGCAAAATATATTTATGTTTCCTTTTTAACTATTAGTTTTAACTTTTTAAGATACCGTCTTATTTGGTGTTATTTGGTTTTCTATGTTCTAAGACTCTTCAAACTAAGTATTTGATGCATTTCCTTGACACTTAACATGCCTAATCCAAGAATGTCGGGTTTGACAACCTGATTCATCACCCCCTGTTTCAGTGTATTGTAAAGCTATTCCTCTGATTAAAGCATGAGATTTAAATTTTCAATCTCACAAAATATATGAGTAACTCTCTCTCTCTCTCTTCTCATTTTCTTGTGCAGTTTCCTTGGAAGGAGGTCTCCATTTTACCAGTTCAGTGGCATGCTTTATGTGTCGGTTTGTTTGCATCAATAATAGCACCTTTTGGAGGATTTTTTGCAAGTGGCTTTAAAAGAGCTTTTAAGATCAAGGTTCACTCTGGTTATTGTTGACTTAGTTAAGTGATGCCGATATGCATGGAAAGCTTCATTGTTGTTGACACTGTTGGTTTTTTATTTCTTTATCCAATTTATTACAGGACTTTGGCGATAGCATTCCTGGACACGGTGGAATTACTGATAGAATGGATTGTCAGGTAAGCTTCAAAGTGTGTAGTGTTCATCTAGGTGTACTTGCATTAGGATATAAACACACATTGTTGACAGTGTTTTTCCAAGAATAATTCCGAACGGGTAAAACAATAGCACTGGGGTGACTTACCGACTATTGGCAATTGGGTGATAGGAGTTTGAACCCTACTTTTGGAATGGCATACAACTAGGAAGTTGCTGATACAAGTGTTTCAAATGCAGTTTTCTGCATGCTATTTCATTAATAAAATTTATTAAAACTCTTATTTATAAAAAATTAAAAATACATGATTTACTGTGCTAACTGAATTTAATATTCATTTTATGTTACTGTTGGCAGAAACAATTACAGTAGTTGAGTTTTTGAATCTTGTAGCAATTGCAATGTCATGTTTAAAAAATCTAAGATAAATTTACAGTCATGTATAAAAAGATCAACACAAAATAGTGAAAACATGGGTGAACTACATCAATATATTCAATCAAAATTTGTTGAATTGAAAACAAGAAAATCCTGACTAGCTTTTAAAGCTTTTCAATTTCTTTCTTTCATCTTTTAAGTAATGAGAAAACCAAGAAGTAACCCAACAAAAAGCGAAAGGAAGTGAGTTTGGAACCCTTTGAAATCTATTTGTCATTCACATGCTTGACAGTTGTCTATATCAATCCTTAACCACAAAATGAAGAGGAAATATATGATGCAGTACACTACCATTTTGCTGCCTTCATTAGGGGTAAGGGCGTAATCTTAAAACCCTAGTCCATATCAAGAACATTGCATCATTAAATCCATGTATTTGTTCAGTTCAATTTCTCTAATGATGTACTGGATGAATCTATATCCTAAGTTTTTTGTCTGATTGGTAATACAATTTAATATGCACTTAATATAACATGGTCTGGTAATGCAGATGGTGATGGCGGTTTTTGCATACATTTATCATCAGTCATTTGTTATGGCTCAAAGCTGCTCGGTTGAGGTGATTCTGGAACAGGTAAAACCCTGCACTCTTTTGCTTACATGCTTCTGTATCTATCTCGTGGTTTCCCCTTTTAACTTGGATAAATAAAATACAACTCGTACTTGTAGATATTGATGAACCTTACCTTTGAGGAGCAGCAAGATCTGTACATTAAGCTAGGGCAAATGTTCCGGGAGAGGCAGTTCAGACAATCTTAAATCCAAATAACCTGTCTCTGTAATGTTTGTCATCTTCCTCCAGCATGTTCGTTACATGGTGGCTGATCCCCGAAAGAAAAAGAAGTTTAGTTCTGTACATGGTATTGTATTTCTTTTCAGTCATTCTATTCAAATATGTTGCTGAAGGTGTTTGTTCTTTTGGTGCACGCACTCTGTACAGTGCTTGTTAGCCATTGAATATACATAAATTTTTTAGCCATCTCTCACTTAGATGGTTACTCATGGGACATGATCAGTTATTTGGGTTCTGTTCTGTTCTTCATACTGATATTTTTGTGACCAATTCTGGAGAAAATAACAGGTTTTTAGGGTTGTGAAATAAATTCAATATGGTGATCATCCTTATTTGAGTGCAGGTGATTACCTACTTCTGCCTTGCGCCTGGTCAGACTTAAGCGGATTTTTAGAATTCGATTTATTATGATAATCCAGCTAATGTGATTTCATTGTTGGAATATATATTTTCGGATGAGGAACGTTCATTTATTTTCCGATGAAGCTCTCTTTTCCCAATGTTAAAAATGGTTTAAAAGATTTGAATGACCTGCTTGGGTGCTGAGAAAAATCTGTTATTTGGATATTTGCGAACAAAATGCACAGCCTATTTCTTTCCAGCAACCAAAACGAACATCACGTGTGCACTCTCAAAAGAATGAATATGGGACTTTTATCATGTCACCAATAATGGTAACTGGGAACTTTTTTTGCTTCTATGCATTAGACTCGATCTGAAACATTAAATAGGAAAAATTAACAAAAATCTGCGCAAAATTAAAGCAACCCAAAGAAACAGAACAATTGAGATACCTAAATAGGAACTTATGATGAAATCAAAACGCGGGCCTAAGATCAAGAAAGAAAAAAACAAGTAAAAAAGAACAAAGAATTGATGCCTATTTGATGTTCAGAAGCAAACCCACAAAAATAAAGGGCCGATAATAAGTGTAAACAAGAAATTTGGAACTTTGAATCTGTCCTATTTAAAAGGACAAAGTTAAAAGCTGATGGTATCAGAATTCATGATACTCTCTCAGAGTTCAATAACAAATTCAACACAGCTTTCTACTTGAAAGTAAAAATAAAAAATAAAAATAAAAATAAAAATGCAAAACAAACTATCCAGAAACAAAGCCATCTATCAAATACTGCCATATAAATATGGTACACAGTGCAAGCATGTTCTGCTTTCGCAAGGAAAATTTCAATGAGATGCATCAATATCCAATCGTCATTTAGATCCATCTAAAAGGGGGAAAATTGATTTGAATTTGCTTGCTTTTGTCACCTGCCAAAACCTCAGACGTGTTCCCAGCAGCAGAAAGAAAAGCTATAACTCCATTGGTTCCACCAAATTATCGTTCACTGGGTTTTTGGTTTGTTAATCTTAACATACGGGAAAATACCCATGAAATGGACAACCTTTGGGGCCCAGTCTCGTTGCTGAGCCCGGCAAAACATCAAGAACGTGTTGGCAAAGTAGGAATTGAAACCCATTAAGACATGCCACATTGCATGACCTTGAGGGTTGACAGGCCAACCTGATATCTCCTTGCAGAAAAGACGGTCAAATAACCAGCACAAACTACCAAGGAAAAGGGTGACCACATACCACTTTGCAAGCCGCTTTGCAGATGTATCCTTTGTGTGAATGTAATACTTGTACATACGGGGGATGCAGAGGAGACAGAGGATAACATAATGCACCTTGAAACCAGTGCGAAACCGAAACTGTGAATGGACTATAGCGAAAACAGCACCATAAAGGAACAGGAAGGTAGGCATTGTGCTACGATAATGCCAATCTGGGGAGTACAGGATGTAGAGATAAAGGAGCATTTCCCATACCATTGGAGTTTCATCACTTTGCTGTTGCCTGGAAATAAGTTCCAAAAATCATCTTCAGGTCTAAATTTAAACAATAAACAATAATCCACAAAAAAGATAATTCCGCAGGATGGAGTTGGCTTTGACCCAAGAAATTCACCACTTTTATTACTTAAAGGCAGAAGCATTTTCAATGTTACCCATATGTGGGGCAGGAGCTTTTATGCCCCACTCACCCACCTCGATCAAAGGTTTTTCTAAACCATCAATGAAGCAAGTCCATGAACATACAAACGTATAGAATGCAATGGCCACACAAGCCAATGACCATATAGATAATCTACACCAAAGCTCAAGCATTCTTCTCCCATGCTACGAATGCATTATGGCCCATACTCCTATTGAGTGTATAGAGCATGTATGCCCCACACCATTTTTAAGGGGCATAAACCGAACAGCTCTGTTAAAGCTAGTCTGTTTCACTCAGTAATAAATTTTAATTCGAGTCATTGACACCCAGTTTCACTCATACGCAAGAGCATCATCATTATGAATGCAGTATGAAAATGCTGAACTATCTTGATTCATATTTGTAACATAACTATATCCTAACAAATGCTAAATAAATAAACAAATAATAAAACATCCTTAAAACCATTAAATATGAATAAACATTAGGCTTTGAACTTCCAACTGTTTGTTCAGAGAATGATATAAGAAACACATGTTTTTGAGTTACTTCACTCATGCAATACAACATGAAGGCTTGTTTTTGAATTACTGCTTCATACATGCAATACAACATAAAGTTTGATCTTAACAAGTACAAGATTGAAGATCCCGATCTACATGATATTTTATCAAAATAGTGAGGTGTAGATTGGACTCTTTTTTTTCCCCCTTTCGTCTGTCAGGAAAGAAAAAACCTGATCTATAACTCAGCAGTATGACTATTTTCAACAAGTTGCCACAATCGACCACTACCCCAAACACAGCTCATTACTTCTTCATGGAAAACTCATATAAGGTAAAACACACACTAACCTAACCAAAACCCAGAAATTAAAAATCAACATAAAATAATAAAGAAGAGTTAACAATATGGCAGAATAACTTAAGAAGCGCTTGCCGACATTGAAAGGCAGATATGACCCTAAAGAGAGCCAAATGGAGTCTCACAATAGAGCTTCTAAAGCTAGTTTATATTGTATAACAAATCCACCCCCTGTTCACTTATTCTAATGGTGACAGTTTCATAGTTATCAGTGAGACACCTAAGGTATATACAAAGTGGGCAACTCCTTTTGCAGGCGCAACGTGGTCAGTTCCTCATGATTTATGAAACAATAGTCTGTTGCACTAAAAACCCAACAATTAGAAACAAAGTCAGGCCCCACACAGATAGATCTTGGATCAAATTACAACCATGTAAAGATTCTTATTCTTACGACCCCTCAACGACTCTGAAATTCATATTTGCAAAACCCATCATTAAATTGAATGCACCTCCAATGCACATCATGCATGCATGTCAATTTAAAGATATGAACTATTGCTTGTTTTATAAAGATGCATATCTAAGCTCCACTGTAACAGTTCAGATCATTTTCGAACTGACCCAAAATGCAACAGAACTAGGAGGCAATAGAAAGAGAATGCCGCAAAAGATAGCATGTCTGAGAATGGTACTTACACATGTTGCAATGTGGCATGATATACCATGCTTCCAATTGAAAGTATCATATTAGATATGTGAAGAACACTAAATCTCTTCTCGAAATGTTGTCTCAAGGCACTTATGAGGCCAATCAGTGCCAAAAGAATGCATGGGATATTTGATACAGTGTTGTAAAACTCTGCAATATAAGAAGAGTAGACATAATTTTTCTCACACCACTCTTTGGTAGATGTTACAGGACCCCAGAAGCTCGATATTCCCTCTGCCATTCTCCTATATGTTTGGCGATTTGTAAAAAATATTTAACCAAACCCCTTAAGTTAAGATGTCACGAAGTTCATAAAACCTGCAAACCATGTGCCTGTAGAAAATAAACCCACACTTCAGCAATCCAAGATTTTGAGAAAAAGAAAGAAAGGAAAGATGCACTAGACAAGAAACAAATGGAACAAATTGCACCATCTTCATTGGTTAGTTAAATAAAGAACATGATAGCTGAAGTCACTGCCACTTAACGACACAATAACCTACAAGTACTTGAATGGGTAACAAGACATGAAGCTTAAGCCTCACACTCCTATTAGAGAAAGAAACCAAAATACAGCATGCAGGCGCACACAGAAAGAGAAGATGCAATTGTGATCCACCTACAGTTCACGACATGCTTGAACATAAATGACTGCCAATAAACAGGTTTGATTTCACATTAATTATACATTTTTTTTCTCCTCTTTCATTTCAACAAACTAAACATGATGTCTGATGACTGAAGTTATGTTTCAAGAATATCTCGCAAGAAGATGATATTCCCTTCTTCTTTGATAAAAAAAACACAAGATCTTCCCTTTTATATTTTAGCCTTGTGACAAGGGCCTTGTTTTTGGCTAAAATCTTAGGCTCCTCAAATATAACATGAGATATACAGAGCAAGAAGACAAGCTCTTCATGTAAATTTCATATTTCTCATCATAACATTATAAGATAAAACCCTCAAAGTCTAAGATTCAAGTGATTATGATTGAAAAAGTAACAACTTGGTGATATTTGGGGCTCTATTTACATTGATCAAGAAATACATAAAATCACATAAATATCATAACGACTTATTATAATTTCTAATTATTTATTATATCAATGAAAAGCGAAAAAGTGATCAAGAAATCAAACAATCTTTTATATATAATTTTTTGGAGTGGGTCAAAGTATACATAGGAGATAACTTTGTCCGTGATAGACTTCATCGATTGGCCAAGCTCAAAGTAGGGCGAAGGAGTTGTTTTTTGTATACCCCTATGCTTTGATTGGCTTTTTGAGGCCTTTGTACACATTGAGTATACTTTTGTGCTCCCTTTAGTTATGCACTGTTAATATATATATATATAATCTTTGCCTATCAATAAAAAATAAAAATAAATTAATAAATTAATTAATTAATTAAAAAAAAAAATCTTCAATCAACTACAAGAAAAACATACTCATATGGTAAGAATAGGATTGCATTCAGAACTTTAGCATCACCACTGTAACTTTTTTCTCCATGCTTGTCATATTACTAATCAAGTTAACATTATAGATTAGAATCACCCAACAAATGTAATGATTCAAATGCCACTCTTGTGAAGAACAATGGAGTTAATATTTTCTTGTTCAGATTTCAAAGCCTTTGTAGGCACAATGGCACTAAACCATAATTATCAGAAAATGCCAGTACCTTAGATCTATGATCTGGATCATACCACAGACAAATTACTAAACTTAAACAAAGATATGATCAAAACTTCAGTCGGAATAAATTAATCGAGCAACCACAATACAGTTCCAAACTCTCTGCAATTAAAATCAAACACTCACTCAATTCGTTTGCGCTAGCAAGTCTCTCAACTAAGCTAAACCACATTATCATCTACGAAATAAGAAAAAAGCAAAATTCAGCATCAACTCTCCAAAACACTCTGCTTTTATTTTCCATGGCATTTGATACTAACCCTAATTATTCCTCCCGATAAGAAATTGATTTCGGAATTTCAACAAAATATACAATTTCACCCAATACAAAGATATTACAAAAAAAAATAAAAATAAATAAAAAAATCAAATTTATTCACAAAACAGAAAAATCAATTAAGAAAGAAAGAACCGTAGCAGAAAAGCAAAACAGCGAAACGATTCTACTCGTTCAAACACGACAAATCGAACCGGAAACAGAAGCAAACGGAACAAAACCCTAGGATAGAGGACATCATAAAACGCAGCGTTTTGAGAACGGACCTGCCTCGGTGAAGGAGGTCTCATTCTCTTCTTCCTTGCTCCGCCCAATCTCCTCTCTCTCTCTCTCTCTCTCTCTCTGTTCTCCTCTTTTTGCGACAATCGAGGTTTTTCTTTTTTTTGTTTTTCTTTTCTTAAAAATACAATATTATCCATGAAGAGGGTGGGGAGTTGGATGGAATATGGGGGGTGTTTTGGTCTTTTGGGAGCTTTAGCGTAACGGCGTCGGATTGGGCGTGTTTGCGTGAAGGGTGTTCATGTACGAAGCGAATCCAAGACGAGGTTGGAATTAATGGTGGTAGTAATGGGCCCAGATCTGCATTCGAGGATAATGGGCTGATTTTGGGCCGAAAAGGACAGGACGCCAAGTTCTAGCTCAGCCCATTTAGAGATCAGTACTTGTTTCCAGGTTCAGCCCATTCTAGGGGTGGAATTTGGACTTGGCCCATTTTTAAGCAAAAAATCAAATTGCAATTGTATGTTAAATTTTGATATAAATACATATGAAAATTTTAGAAAAACATTGTGGAATGGTTTAACCCAATCTAACTTTACTTAATTCAATTTTGAATCCAAGGCTAATCGAATTCGGTGGAGTCAAACTTAAAGTTAGAAAAACAAGGTTAAATTGAATACCTCCGATTAGAATTCATGTTGAATTGAACTAAGGTAGAACACTAACTTGATTTGAGCAAAGTTATGAGGTATTTGGTAAAACTTAATATTTATTACTTAATGATTTATGATTACTTTAAGTTAAATTATGACATGAAGTTTTGTTTTTTTAAACATCATAAAAAAAGATTTGTTTTATATGACATTTATACGAATAAAATCTTATGATTATTAAGAACTCAATAGGACCTTCCCTCTTGAATCAGACAAACTTTATCAAAGAGGGGGTGGTTCCTATTGAGTTATTACGCTTTTATATCAACAATTCAATTCATCCTATTACTATAGGGATGAACCCAATCTGGAATATGAATCATAAAATAAAATGTTTATTAAACTGATTATGGGAATACCAATTACAGTACCTATTAGTCAAAGAAGAATCCTTTACTTATAATTTATTATTTAATTTTTACTTTAAGTATTAAGGTTGTTTGATAAAATTAACTTAAAACTAATTTTAAATTATCAAAATGATATATTTATTCTCATAAATTACAATCAGTGTAAAGAATGTTGAATAATAGTAAAGGTTGTGAAGTAGTAAATGAAATCATCATAGAGATAATTAGGATAAATGAAAGTAAAAAAGTCTAAGAATAAATTAATTATTTTTACTTTAAATCATATGATTAAATTATTTTAATTTAAGTTATTAAGTCACTTTAAGTTATTATATTAATTTACCAAACACTCGCAACCCTGACTAAAATCACAATTGATGCCATATTTTCAAAAAGAAACATCAGTATTACAATAACATTGAGTCCAAATAAATCTTGGGGAAGTAAAAAAAAAAAAAAAAATTAATGTTCCAACTTTTTTAAAATGATAAATTATTTTTTAAAAAAAAGGTAAACAAACATCAATCTTAACTTTCAACTCCAATCATTGAATTTATCAAGGCTTTAATATTCTTATAAGTAAACTAGGTTCATTGAACCTAGACACTCCAAGCTTCATTCAAGAATGTGGACAAATTATACTGATTTACTCACACAACATTTCTTACTTAGAAGCCATCATCATTCAACATGCATTAAGTTCAATGTACCTGGACACCTGAGTTAAACAAACCTTATCTTTAAATTTCATTTGAATTAATTTTTCCAAAGTCTATAGCCCTTTTTTCTTATATGAAAAAGGTAATGTACTGTAATACAGGTAGTCGCCTGTTTCTCAAATGAAAAAGATTTTTAAATTTTGTTTTTCTCTTAAAAATTTTGGAATCAAACATAACATTATAAGACAAAACATGAGCTAGTTTCCCATTATTGTGGAGAAATATATTGTTGTAAGGATAATGTGGATAAACTAGAAAGTTGAGCAAAATAAACGAGTATATAAAAAAAAAATTGATAAAAAAATAAATTTATGATACATGAGATATGCATATCCCGTATTTTAGTATGAGATTAATATATCTTACATAGAAATATATGGAAAAAAAAAATGAATAATATATCTCACAACTTATCATATTCTATGCTTAGTTAAATATAAGATAAGATAAGTAATGAGATAATTTATCTTATTTTATCACTATCCAAACATAAGATATGATATAATATCTTCTATCTTATCCAATATAATGTTATATCCAATCAATCAAATATGACCTTCAAATTTTGTATCGGGGTTGGGATAAACTCTAATAATAATTGTAATGATTAATTTATTTTCATCAATTGGTTAATTTTTATATAAGATATTTAAATAATAATAATTTTTGAAAAAAGCATGAACCAATTGAAAGTTTGACAAATCATTATAACTAGTTCTTTGAATTTTTAAAACCTTAGTATAATATTTAAACTTTAATAAGAAAAATATTTCTAAGGCTTAGAAAATATTTATAACTAATAAAATTAAAAATTAAAAATTCATTTTCTTTTAACATATTTTTCTTCTAGAGTCAAACACAACAAACATGCACATGAATTATTTCAAATAATTTCTTTACATTTTAGAAATATTTTTCAAATATATACTGAAGGCCTAACTTTAAATAAAGCAGGAATGCAATTTCAAGGCTGATTCATTTTCCAAATTCAGCAACAGCGCAGGGGAGCGCAGGGGGTATGCGCTAGGTTCAATGAACCTGGAAACCAATGGTTCCCGGCGTCGAGTCTCCACATCTAAGAACGACGGCGCCACGTGGAAACACGGGTTACGTGCGATCAGCAACTGATCAAAAGGCAGTTCGCCACACGAGCCACTGAACAAATGACAGTTCGCCACACGAGCCGCACGTGGTTATGCGCAACTTGGACGTCTATCCCCATTCTGAACTTGACTCAACACATGGTCTAGATTCATTAGCAACTCTAAGTTTTCGAACCCTATAAATAAAGCCTCTACATATTCTTCCGTAGTGCACCGTGGCGTAACATTTCCTCCAAATTTCTTCATTTCCTCTGAAAATTTTCAGAAAAAGTTTTACTTCCGACAAGTGTACTTGGTCATTTTCTCTTTCTGTATGTTGGATGTGAACACTGTGTCGTCATTTCTTCAAGATCACTGTCTATAACAACCTTGTCGAAGTAACCGCTAGTGGAAAAAACCAGAAACGGGGAAAATAAAATCCCGGAAAGAAAGAGGGTGCCGGAGAAAAAAAATCTATAATTATCTTATCATCCCTCAATGGCGAAGATCCCGGTGAGGTTCAAGAGGGTGGCGGCTGCTTTCGACGAGGTGGTTCGGGTGCGGCCATGCGACAGCTGGGAAAGCGAGAGTTCTACTGAGCTTTCGGATGCTGATCTTTCGGATCTGGTGAATTCTTTTCTTGAAGAAGAAAGGGTTGGAGTTGAAGAGGAAATGGTTAAGGATGAGGGAGGAGACGTTGAGCGAGAAACGGATGGGGATTTGATTGGAAGAAGAGAAAGTTACTGCTCTGATTCGGAGACGAAGGAGGCGTTGCGGAGCTTGTTAGGCGACGAGGCTTCGGATGACGCCGTTGAAAAGATTCGGGCCGAGACGGAACTTGCGTGCCGGCATATCGGGAGTGGTTCGTCGTCGAAGGGGTTTAAGCGGCGGCTGATGAATCGTTTACGCGAGAGAGGGTTCGACGCCGGTACGTATTTGAATTTACCATTTTATTTTATTTTTTGAATTAGCCTTTGTTGGTTGGTAAGAAAACGGTAGAAAATCGTGATTTTTGGGACATTTCTGAATCCATGAATCTTGACTCAACAGGTCTCTGCAAATCTCGGTGGGGGAAAACCAATAAGCGGTCGATTCCCGGGGACTACGAGTACGTCGACGTTAACATCGCCGGAACCCGCTATGTCGTGGAAGTGTTTCTCGCCGGAGAATTCGAGATAGCCCGGGCAACTAAAGATTACATTTCACTGCTGGAGGAATTTCCTCCGATCTTCGTGGGAAAGCAAGAAGAGCTGAAGCAGATTGTGAGGATAATGAGCCGAGCCATGAAAGGATCCATGAAGAGCGTGGAAATGCACGTCCCGCCGTGGAGGAGGAACAGCTACATGCAGGCGAAATGGTTTGGGTCGTACAAGCGGACGACCAGTGCCGCTCCGCCGAGGAAGGAGTCGGAACGGGGCCCCGGTTTCGCCGGAGAGAGGTTGCCGGAGATGATTTTGGTGGTAGGATAGCGTTTCAAGGGGTTTTTGGGTGTTGATTGAAGTTTGCTTTGTAATCAATTTGTAAATTTGTTTGAATGAAAATAAAATTATTTTCTACTTCTCAAAACATTTATATGATGAAGAAAGCATAGAAATTATATAATTAAGTTAATTAATTATATTTATTAAAATTATAAATTTCATAATAAAAATATTAAAAAATAATTCAATTATTTCTCTTACCATTTATAATCATATATATCTTATTCAATTGTACCGTTTATTTCATCTTTGAATTTTCTCACTAATTCCGACCATCCTTAAATAAATAATAATAATAATTGTTATCTATGGTTGAGTGGTACCACAAATTTATAATTTCTTTTCATATTTATATAATTTTAGATTAATAATTATATTTTGAAAATAAACTATATCATTTTTTTAGAAAAGAATTTGATTGATAAACTTCTAAAAATATAGAAAGTCATTTAAAATAATTATTTGATAGGCAATTATTTTTTAATATTAAAAACATTTTTTTATTTATATCCAAAAAACTTGAAAAAAAAATTGAGGGAAACTAAGAATAAAAATAAATAAAAAGGAAAAATAGTAAATAAAGAAAAAATGAAATAAAATAAAAAAATAAATTTAAAATTAATAAATTATTTTTACATATTATTTTAAATTATTTAGTTTATTTAGATTTTTTATATAAATATTAAATAATTTAAATTTTTTAATAAAATTTCATGACACACTTTTAAGATTTATAGGGGTAACATGATTGATAAAACATCATTATTACTTTTTATTAAAATGCACTAATCTTTTGCCGCCCATTCCATTAATAAATTAAAGGCACTGTCCAATTCAAAGTTCAGCCCATTCGTAAAAGTAGATATCATTAATAAATAAGGCTGATGTGGCACATGTTGTCATCTTTTAGGGTCCCTACAACGTTATTATTGATGATGATGTATAGGATAAGCGCTGGTCAAGGCAGACTGGGCTGGTGGTGGTAGTTGCCTTAAGTGAACCTGGTGGGACGATATGTAAAACTTGAAGGTGGTTCTTGTACTCTGTAAAAATTATCATGAGGTTAGGTTATGTTTGGTTCTGTGGGAAAATTCATAAAGAAAAGAGTACTAAAAAAATAGAAAAAAATAAAATAAAATTCAATAAATTATTTTTATTTAAATTTTTTTGAAACTTTTATTTCCATTTTCCGAAACCAAACGTAACCTTAATTTTTTAAAATCCTTAAATAAAAATTTCCCAACCAAAACATCAATGGTAAGTACAGTCTAATCTCTTTTCATTTGTTTGTTTGGTAGGAAAATGGGGAGGGATTTTGAGAAAAAAGGTTAAAAAAAATCGAGTGTTGGAAAATGTAGGCACCAAGAGACACAAAGCCACTGGGAAATCAAAGGGGCTTTGCCTGGAAGGTGACCCGAATCAAATGTTCTGTTGCTGTAAGAGAAGGGTCTCTTAAAAAGGCTAAATCCTATGCCATTTCCCTCTTCTCCCCTTCTCAAATTCATTCATATTCTATTCATTTAACAGAAGAGCAAAAAAAAAATTGTGAGAAGTTCGGTAAGCAGATTTGTCGACAGAGATTCACGACAACCGGCCAGTTAACTTCTCAGCCATTTGATTTGATATAGCTACAGCCACCTTTGGCAAATCAAGATCAAGGGCACTCACTGCTCCCTCCTCTTGGTACATGTAGCCAAACAACATCTTGAACCCTAACCCTAGTAAAAACTGAAAGAGACGATCTAGTTGAGAGCAACGAACCCTAGCCTCTGCCCTTGCTTTTATAGCATGGGTTGCCTCAAGAGGAAAGATCTCAGCCGCACATCTTGTAACTCACCATTTTAGTTTTGGGCCCACTGAAGACTGAAAGGGCTTTTGGGCTGGGCCCAAACAGAAACTTTTGAAAATTTTATGCTCTGTTTGGATCTGGGAAACCCTGAAAAGGTGCTATATGTAAAAAGAACTTACAAAATTTGAAATTCTCCGTTCTTGGTATGAAAGAGAATAAAAATATATTTAAAGAAATAAGAAAAAAAAAATTATTAGTTTGAAACTTCATTTAAATCTCGGAGAGTTTGAGGGGAAGGCCTTGTTTCATAGCATTTTCCAACATCCAAATGAAGCCCAAATATTTTTTCTTTTTTCTTTTTTCTTTTTCCTTTTTAAATAATTTTTATTCACTCCA
Organism: Vitis riparia; assembly: GCF_004353265.1. Classification (NCBI taxonomy): domain Eukaryota; kingdom Viridiplantae; phylum Streptophyta; class Magnoliopsida; order Vitales; family Vitaceae; genus Vitis; species Vitis riparia. The sequence continues at coordinate 21,527,247 of NC_048440.1, forward strand.
ATTTCCTCTCAAATTTCAATTTTCTTTCTCCCATACTTTTCTCCAGACTTCCCAAGATCCAAAGGAAGCCCTGTTTGGAGAGAGAATTACATTTGACATAAGGATTTTAGTAGCATTGATGTTAGCTGTTTGTTTAATTATATTATTATATACATATCCGCAGATGTTTTCAACAAAATCAGAAAACCCGCTTCTTGATTCACTGTGTAGCAGCTCTCAAGTTTGATTTTTGATACAGTTTTCGCCTTCCAATACTCAATACAGCTCAACATCTGCAAGCTGTTTGGGCAATTGAATAAGCTTACATAAGCTATCAAAAATGAACAACACTTCCAGTTCAGAAGGATATAACAACTAATCTACTGATACAAAATCTGCAGATATGTCTCTTTGTCTTCCAAAGAAAGCAGAAGGAAAATTATCATGTGGCTGAATTGATCAGCTGGGTACCCTGTATGTGATTTTGTTAGCTATATTCGTTAGGGTTTTCTTTACTCTGGATGATAGGCACCCCATCTTCTCTCCAAACAATCCGCTCATCGCATAATGCTGATGTCACCTCCACGTATATGCGATGCTCCTGAAAAATTAAGGGTGTCAAGGAAAAACCATTTTGTGATGTGATGCACAATGGGAAATCCATAACTTCGTCATCCTCTCACATGAATGAGTAAAACTCTTGACCTGTTCCCCTTCAGGGAAGCAAGTTATAGCACTGGATGTTTTCTTTCTCTTTGCAATGGTTGATAATGAAAGGAATTATTTAGGTTGGTTGCTGAGGAAGGTCATGTAATTATATGTTTTAGAATTTAGATGGACTACCTCATGAAGAACCCTTGCGGCCAGCTCATCTGCAGTGTCATCAGCAAGCACAGGCACAACTCTTTGAGCAAGGATACGCCCTGTGTCATAGTGCTCATCAACGAAATGGACTGTAGGACCTGAGTATCTAGCCAAACATGAAAAAGAAAATGAGTAACCATTTCTTAAAGTGAATCCAAAAAAAAAAAAAGTCAAAGATGGTGTTCAATACTATGAAATAAGCAGACATTTGGAACCAGTTCTTGTCACAATGTGATAGTTCATCTGATATCAGCTTCTGACAAGAAAAATTTTAAGGAACTCGTTTATAGTCACATACATTACATTTTTTTCCGTGCTCATATCCATTATAAGAGCTAACCACTTAGTTTATGGGACTTGGGACATTAACTTTCAAGCCCCCGATTACCTCCCTCACTATTTCACAAAATAGTCCAGGATCCCAAAATATTTCACGGATAAAATTCTTAAATATCCAAACAAGATGCCATATAGCAACCAATTATTCATAATTTATGGCTTACATCTGATGTGTTTCAGTCCATCTAGGATATTCATAAAGTGCAAAAATAGCCAAACATGGCTTCTTTCACTGTTAACTATTGGATGATTGTATTCTAAGTTTTTGGTTACAAATTATTTGTAAACATTAGAGACTGGTCTCCCCTGCCTTGTAAGTGACACAAGTCACCAGTGCTGCACCAGGTAGAGTTATTTCATATCTAGAATACAGTATGGACTTGAACAAGGAAAAAATATGAAGCTTAATATGGGCAAGGGAAGCAGACATTGATCTTTGCAATGCCTATAACTCATAATCAGATCAGAAAGGGATTTATCTTGTTCTGGTGCCAGCACAAGTTCAGATATTCAACATTCATAGCTGTGTAAAAGGAGTTGAGGAAGACTATTCTCGTGCTTCTATTTCTCCAACACTTGCCCATTGGTTTGACACTACTTGCTAACCAGTTTTTTCAGACATATGAATGGTATAAAAGAAGCCAGTGAGCAGCAACATCACACAATGAAATTTTAAAGGTGTTAAAAGACACTAAGATGTTGATAATCAGCATTTAAGTTTTTCTTCCACAATAACCAAGCTGAAGTTGGAAAGTGTATGGACTGAAAAATGGACATGCGAAAACGAAAATCACAGCTGCAACTTACCTTGCTCCAGAAGCAATGACTGCTTTATGCACCTTCATACCATAATATCCTTTACCCCCAAAAGCAGGAAGAAGCGAGGGATGGATATTTAGTATGGATTTCGGATAAGCTCGGATCAACTCAACTGGGATAAGTTTCAGATATCCAGCTAGGAGAATAAAGTCCACCTCAAAACCTCTGTTTAAGACACAGTTACAACAAAAAGTTGTGTGAGACACTATAGCTATGATTTAGTTTGGTTTAGAAAGACTAAGAAAATTATGTGGGAAAGATACGAGGCAACTAGAGTGGTATTCAAACAAGAACCTAAGAGCAGCCACAAGGTCATTTGGTGATAATGCCTCAGGTTCATCCTTTGTTTTCGGGAACAAAATGACTGGGATACCCTTACCTCTTGCATAATCTGCACCTCCGCAACCTGCACCATATATCAAAAGGTTATATATGGCTGATATGCATAACTCAAGCAAATTGCAGTAGTCTCTAAATTCCATTCTTGCCGCATGTAGTGTTAGAAGCATGACTTTAGAAGGCAGTGGCAAATGTGAAATCCCTTCAGCTTGTGCAAGGTAAGATGTGTGTTTTAGGATCACTAATTCCCAAAGTACATAATAAATTAACTCATAAATTTTTTTTTTTTAAAAAAAGAGAAAAAATAAATAAATTAGGGAAGTTGGTTTTCTTTGTGTTTGCCCCAACCATACATACACAGTTCTCCAAGATTCACTCTCCTCTCTGAAAATCGAGAAATCGATGAATGCAAAAATTTCTTCAAACCAAATCTTGAATCCAATAAGCAATTCTTAATCGATGAACTATAGACCAATGTACAATTTTATGGGATTCATAGTCTTTCATTCTTCATATGAAAATGCATTCAAACCCAGTATGGAAACCAAAAAAAACAGCCATTCCCCTTTCAAAGCTCAGAATTGATTACAGAAACCAAATTTCTTCGGCCTAATCAAATTGACAATGAACTAGTTGCAGATAAATTCGTCTGGTAAACAAGCATATCAACATCCAAAAAGACCTATAACGATCATAGGTATGGAAATTTTCTAAACAAACTCAATCCAAGTGGAGGAATTTCAAGAAGCAACCACTTTTCCAATCTGTTTTACTTGTAATCAGCAATCAAAATAACAGCATAATGGCATGAATTAATCTGATGAAAAGTAAATTAAAATAACAAATTATACCAGATTTATTGGTTGCCAAAACAACAATGTCTCCATGAACCGAGCCCCGAAGACACGCCTCGTGAATCGACCGGAAATTCGACCCTCCGCCGGAGACAAAAACCGCCAGATTCTTCCGTCGAATCCCGCTTTCCAAACCCTTCTCACCGCCAGTAAAACCCCCTGCTTTTTCTACACTATTTCGACACTCTAACCTCCTCTTAGACCACGATACCGTTTGGGGGGCATCGTAATGGTGAGTTTTGAAGGAGGCCCATCTCTTAGAATGATCAAGAGAAGGGTTGAAAATCATAAAGAAAGGTTTTTTGGGGTTCTGAATTGGTGGGATTGCTGAGTTTGAACAGAACCCATGGAGCAACCTTTGAGCTTCCATTCACGTTTTCAGAAAAAATATGAAAACCGTATGAAAGTGAGTCGATTTTGTGATCAGTATTGGTATTTCTACTGATTGTTCTGGCTCTCTATCGTTTAGAGAAGAAGATGAAATACTAGGCAAAGGCGAAGATTTTGTGGAGCTTTGAAAGTGTGGGCTGCTCGTTCCTGCACAACCTGTTCTGCGCTTTGGGAGAAATCTGAAACGGTGTCGTTTTGCCCGAACTGCCCTACGGCAAAGGGTCTATTTCTTGCTAATAATAATTCAAAATTTGTGAATATTTAAAATTTTTTATTTTTTTTCTACAATATTATATGTCATCCGGGCAAAATAAATTTATATTTAGTAAAAAATTTGAAGTATTAATATTATTTTGAGATAAATCACATTTTTGAGAGATTTTTAAACAATAAAAATAGTATTTAAAGGTCAAGCGAAATATTTATATGCATCTCAAATTTTCTTAATATAGTTTATCAACATTTTTGATAAAAAAAAGTAACTCACATTTTTTCTTTTAAGAAAAATATTTTAAAATAGAAAAAAATCCTTAATTTTAATATAAATATTTTTAAAATAAACTTTTCAAACATAAAAACCAATAAAACAATAAATACTCCTATTTTCATTTCTTAACTGCTTAGATTGATAGATCAAATACTATTCTAAATAAATTATAGTGAGATTATTACTTTGATTTAGGGTTGTATCATGGTAAATTAGTGGTTAACTCGACTCCAACATCCAACTTAATTCAAGCTCTAACATATAATATTAAAATCCAAGCCTAATTAACCCAAACTTAATCAAACTCAACCTCTAACTTGTAACACTCTATTCCAAATCTAATTAAATCTCGCTTTTCTAATTCCTAATTGAGTTCAATTTATTGGATTAGACTTGGGAGGATCGAATTGATCAAATTACATGATTCAAAATTCACCCATAATATTATTTATTTATTTTTATATATTTATACAAAAAATGAGATGGTAAATGAGGGTAATATTTAAGATAATAAGAAAACAAAAATTTTTAAAAATTTTATATATGATCTTATGTTGATCTAATCATGGTTGATATTAAAAAAAAAAAAATCCAAATAATATATGGCAATGCCTATTATGTTGGCTTAACATTTAATAAGTGGAGAGAATAAAGCGTCCATAACAAAGACGCTTATTTTTTATTTTTTATTCAACACGTGTTTACTGCAAGTGTTCAAGTAGATATAATTACTTTATCTCGAATCGTAGTAATATTGTTTTGATCAGATCATTTAATCATTTTTTTTCCTTAAATCCCTTCAATGTCTATTTCTACATGGTTTATTCCTATGTTTTTTTTAGGAGGTTTACAACCGTTATACAACATAGGAGTTACATCCCGTACAAAACTTAATAGTATACCATTTTATGAATAATTTGTAATGTTACGTATTTTCCAAGACCAAGACCCTTTATCATGATTTTTTGTCTATTGCATACTTTGATCTACTATTGTACAAATAACATTCTCTATTGCGATTTGAGCACCAAATGACATCCCTCTTCTTATATCATTGAATCCACAAGTATCAATCGTGGACCAAGAAACCAACCAATCCTGTACATTTGTAACAATCACAATATCATTGTTAAAACTTGTTTAAATATGAATAACTCCTTTGGCATTCCACGTTTACGCTATATGAACTAATACGTTTATTTACACGTGAAACAATTTTTGATATAGGTTTTACCATATTTTATCATTTCATAAATATAAGTAAGAGATATATGGAATACTATTTATAAGATAATATAACAATAAACATTATAAAAATATTAAATCATTAGATTCAGGTTGTTCGAACTTTTATTTGAGTTCAATTATTATATTAAAAATGATTATTCAAATTTGTTGTTCGAACCTTTATTTAAGTTCAATTATTATATTAAAAATGATTATTCAAATTTATATGGACGCATATCTATCATTTCATCCAAATTTCACTGTATATTTAGTAAATAAAAGCTTTCAATTCCTATAATATATTTTTTTATTTCATAATGGAAATGGAGCATTAAAAAACTTTAGTAGAGTAAAATTAAATTAAAGAATCCCACCCTCTATTATAATTTACCCTTCAATCAATTGCTCGAAAATGTGTTTCACTCAAACTTAAAATAATCTAAAACTCAGTAGTCAGTACTATCCAATCAAACACTCTCGTTGATCTAAAATTTTTATATTTCAGTTTCTCCTAATATTAAAAATTGAGACTTTATACTAAATTTTTTATATTTATATAAACAATAATTTTATATTATACTAAATATAAAAAAATACACGACGTACCAACAAAATTGAGTTGCCATGCCCAATCGCAGACTCTCCCGCCCAAGGGGAACCCGATAATTGCACAATCATAATCAAAATAGAACACATGATCAGATTTGGAAAATGGTCATCGTTTTCAACGGCTGTGATTCACCCCCACGCTATTTATATATCACTGGATCCTTCCCAAACTTGGAAACCATAACCAAGTCCATCTCTGGAGAGAGAAACAAAGGCCGATTAACCGATCCGCCGATACGTCGCTGATCCGCCGCCGGTTCGAGGAATGGAGGGCGTTGGGGCCCGGCTCGGCCGGTCCTCGACTCGCTACGGACCGGCCACCGTCTTCACGGGTCCAGTGAGGAAGTGGAAGAAGAAATGGGTCCACGTCTCGCCATCTAGTGCCTCCAACCATCACTCTCAGACTAACGGTAATAATAACGGGAATAACGGCTCTCATCTCCTTCTTTACAAGTGGACACCTATTTCACAAAGCAGCAATAATGGCACCAACGCTGACAAGAACTCCGCCAAGGACAGCGCCGCCGCGACCGCAGCGCCGGAGGAGCCGCCTCGGCGAAAATTCAAATACATTCCGGTACTGTTATCTCGGTTCCTGTTTGTTTCTGGTTTTGAATTTCTTTTATACGGGGTATTTGTGTTTTTAGGGTTTGGGGATCCGTGGCTGGAATTTTGGATTGTACTGTTTGGGTTTAATTTTTTTGTTTGATGTGTGACTTGGATTTTATTTGGTATTTGAATGAACAGTGGATTAGGGTTTTGTTTATTTTGGGTTTTTAATCCAGGAGGACCGATTGAAGCTGGGGTTTGAGTTTTTACATGGGTTGAATTTTGATGATTGTTTGAGAAATTCAAAATGATGCGTGGAGGATTTAGAAAGGCCGAAAATAATGCTGATGTCGTGGTCATTGTTAACCTCTGCTTGTTAGAAAATTCATAGCTTCCTGGCTCCACAAAGACATAATAGGGTACATTGACAAAACAATTACTTTTGGATTTCGTACATTATGTCATAAGATTCATATAAGAGCTTTTAGAAGACCGCTGCTTTGGGTTTCTCCCAACAAGTATTTAATTTATAATTGACCATACTTGGCCTTTTTCCAAAAAAAAAAAAAGTTTAGTTGGCATACACTTCTTTGATTCCATTAAAAGATTGAAGAGTTACAATGTTCTAGGTAACTCTGATCTCTAACTTCAGATTCAAAATCTTTAGCGCTCTCTTAATAATTGGGACGGGACGTATTGTAACTCATTATTGATTTATTAATGCTAAGGAAGCTTAATTGTATGTTAGAGAAGTGTTTGATAATCTCAACCTTAAACAAAGCAAATCCTGATGAACTGGTTTGGCCACACAATTTTTTAGCTTCTGGAGTTTTCTTAATCTTGAGCTCAAAATCTTTATAGCTATGATTTGGATGTAGCATTGTCCTATTTATAAATGTCTATTGAGGTTCAGACAGGAGAATGACCAGTCGTGGAAAGTGTGGTCATAATGAAACATGGGAAAGTCGCAATAAGTGGAAATTGCATCAAGCCCCTCCTGCATGTGGATGTGGTTTATAAAACGAATTTCTAATAATAGGGGCTTATCCTTTTGAAGAGGAATTGAACCAAGGAAGGGAATGGGTTGATTAGGAAAAAATTATAATCTCAAGATGATTCTTGGTATGAATGTTTGCCTCTCAGGGCATTGTTCCAGATTTATAAGTGATGGTGAGGGATTAAATGCAAAGATATGGTAGTGTTTATGGAGGAGCTAGAATGGAGTTGTATGGAACTCTGATTTTTATTTAAATTTGCAAGTTAAGGAGGTCCATTTCTCACGGGCTTGGTATGGTTACATAATCCTTGATTGCAACATGATTGGAAGATAGGAGGAGGTCATGCTTAACGGGTTGGGAGTGTTGCATTAGCATCCCTGTTTGTTCTAATCATCTTTTTTTTTTTTTTTTCCGTGGTCTTCAGTTATAGATAAGATTTTAATCATAGCCTCTTGATCTCCTGGAACTTCATACTTGGTTTGCATATCTTATTCTAGTCCCAACTGGAGTTGGTTAGTCCTTTTCTTCATAATTTTCTGTTCTCTCATACACGTGAGGAAGACTTTATTTGGTTTATAGTGTAGTGTGTAATGCCTAGGGTACAAAGTTCCATTTCTGTCTTTGTCTCTTATCAAGTAGCAGATGGATGTATAAGGCTGATCTCATATCATTTTTTTTTTAAATTGCTTGGGTTGGTGAAACTTGACATATTTATGTCATTCCCAGCATTGCTATAATAGTCATTTGGAAAAAGGAAAGTATTGGAAAGAGAATATTTTGGTACCGCACTTTCTAAATTCTGCTAATTTTGAATTTTCATATCAAACTTAGCTCTAGTCTTACCATACCATGCAGTAAAGAAATTCAGTTTTTAGTCATTTATGCCCACGGGGAAAAGTTTATTACCGACACACTTAATATTTGGAATAAGAGGATTAAGTGGATAATGCCAAGATGCCAAATAGATTGGTATTAGTAAACCATATGTTATGTCAAAGCTTAAACACATATACTCTCTTATTGTAAGATTTTCAGTGTGGAACACCATTGTTAAAAGAAGAAAGTCTACCATGTGAATGATTTCTGGCATCCCTGAATGAATATTGTGCAAAATATGCTGGTGCTTTCCATTACATCATCATGCTTCAGTTCATTGTTTTCTATGCTAAGACTATAGAGGATTTTACATATTGGAAAGTTAAGATATGAAAGAAAGGAGGTTGTCTATGATGGAGGATTTCCCATTCTGTAATGCATATAGATTGAGATTTTTTTTTTAATCATGCTGAGTTTGTATACACTATGATGAATGGGGTCATGAAAGCATTATTTTTTCCCTGGCATTCCCAAACAAGGGATTTGTTGGTGTTCTTTTCTCTTTTCTGTGCAGGTTGGGATTCTTCATCACACTTGGAGTAATTTGCAGGTGGTACTGTCCTGAACAATAACTTTGTATTCCAAATTATCCATTTCATTAGGAATTGATGATCTTCCACCAATACCTTCTAAGGAATGGCTAGTCCAAGATGCTGAGCAACAAAGTTTGATTTTGGTAAAACACCATCATTACGAGACCATAGAAAACATCCAAGAGTGTCTTGGTTTTTTTGTTCGAAACTAGAACACATCTTGTTCTTGAAGAGGACTGGACTTCCTCTATAAGACTGTAACACAGGCTTTCTTTTCTCCTTCCTGAGAACTTGGGGTTGGCTACATAAACCTTTTTGTCAGTCGACTCTATCATGAGTTTACCAAGTAACTCATTCTTAATCAAATGAATAATTAGTGGCCGACTGTCTTTTTTTCTGATTATCATATGGGCTCTTTTTAATTCTGGAAGTGTATACCAATTATGTCCAAGCCTTGGACTCAGCTTTCGAACAATTTGTGTATGATAAAAATGTTTTTCTATAATGCTGCAGTCTAAATTTCCTTGTGAAGCAATCAGTATATGAACTGCCAGATGCACATTATATGGGCTATTGGTTGATTGGTTCTGATAGAGAAATGCTGGCCTTCCTCTTTGCACAATACTTTTCTCCACGAGGAGTGTTGGATATGCTTACTGGATTTTATTAAGAAAGCATGTTTTTGTTCCATATGTTTGGCTCAAGATGAGAAAACTTTAAAGCTTGAATATTTTGCAGGTTATTGACAGTGCTTGGGTTAAATGGGAAACCATTAGATTGTTTCACTTAATTTAATTGTTTGGAAAGGTTTCAGTAGGTTTATGCAGTGACGATGCTTCTGTTCTGCATTTTCAAGTGTCAGAAACTCCTGCAGTTGTGCATTTCTGACACTTCCTTTCACACACTACCAGCCATGCCAAATCTACCTTATGTCCATAATGGTTTGACTGCAGGTTTTTACATGTTTAATCTCACTTTTAGTGGAAAATACCTTGTTAACGAAAAAAGAAAGGATGCTGAATATTATTAGTTATTCCCTATTTTAACATAATAAGTTTAGGGCACCATCACCCGCCTAAATTTCTCTTATGTATGTTCATGCTGATGGAAAGGGGTTGTTGTGATATCTATTTCTTTTTATATCAAGCATTTGTTGATGGATTGCATTTCTGAATGGTTGAAAATGCAGATTGCTGTACTAGAGGAGCAGAAGAGGGAGGATGCAGAAAAGGCTGATGATGAAGCTAAACCAAGTGATGCTGACCTAAGTGCAGCAGAACCAACCTTGAAGACCAATGGTTTTGATGAAAAACCCGACATTAATGATGTGCCAATGGAAGAAAATCAGGTGCCATGTCATAATTAAAGATCTTTTGTACTTCTTAACCCATCCTATTTCCCAGGATTAATGCCATGTAACTGTCTGATGCATGTCCAACTGTGAGTTCATAAATGAATTTGACAAACTTCTAATGCAGGCACTGGACCAGAATCAATTAGCACGGCAGGATCTGAATGAAAGCACCTTGGATTTGAGTTTGGGGTTGAAGGCCCATGATGGGGATCCCGATTCTGATTCAAAAACCAATCAAAACAAAGACGGATAGTTTGAAAGAATGAACTCTAGTATTATGGGAACATGAAGTGAGAACCCTACTCTCAGCCTATTCCAACTGCAGATAACTTCAAATTAAAGAAGCAACATACCCATATCTTCTGGATTCTGAAATGCAAATTTCTTTCCCCTTTTTTGTATTACCCTTCAAGGGATCATCTCAGGGCAGGCCTATCCATGTGGTTTAAGCAAGTATATTCAGTCTTCATCTGATGCTCTGTAGATGAGCTAATTGCATTTTGTACTGAGAGAAATCATTTGTTTTCCTCTATTGAGTGATTGAATTTATTTCTGGATTTTATTGTTATACTTTTCATTTGGAGGAACCAATGTTTGATATGAAATGGTAGTTGAATGAATCATCCAGTTATTTAAAGCAAAATTATTATGAATTCTGTTTTGCTTCTACAGCATATTTGTTTGGGATATCTTTCAACTTCCATGCAGTTTTTGGTTTTTGACTTTAATGGGAACTGAAGTCAAAACCAAAATTATAACTTCAAAAGGTCAATACTGATACTGTATGTCTACGAATCTTAAGACCTTATATTTAAGTTGAATAAAAACAAACTTACTTCTTAAATCACCCTCGGAAGTAGGGTTGGAAGTTTTATTTGAACACCTTTAAAAGTTGCATTGGGCCTTCATGTAAGAAAGCTCTTTCTAACTAACCAAATGTTTTCTGAATTTGATGACTATTCTTAATTATGACTTGTTTGATGATGATAATAACCATTTTATTTTTAAAATAATAAAAATGGAAATAACATTAAAAAAAAAAATTGATAACATTATAAAGAGGCCCTTTAGAAGTAATATGATCAAAACACTTTTAAAATTTGTTTGACAATATTTTAAAAAAATATTTTTTAACCTAAAAGTGTTTTTTAAAGAAAAAACAAATGTTTAATATTATTTAGAAAAACGTTTAAACACACTTATAGATGAACAATTTCTTTTAAAAACATTTTGAAAATAAATATTGTCAAACATATTTTTAATCTTTGGTGTTTCATTTGAAGTCATTTTTCAAACAAAAAAAATTAGGTTTTCAAACACTTTTTTATTTTATAAAACATTAAAAAATAGTTTTTAAAGATAGTTCTTAAAAACTATTTTCGAAAACAGTTATTAAACATACTCATAATTTTTTAAGAAATAATTTTTAGCATTATGAAACATTTTTAATTTTCTCATAACCATTCTCAACTATAAAATTGTATAAAAATATGTCCATGTGTTTTTATTTTAAATGTCTTGGGAACTTTTTCATAAAGTTTTAAAAAATGTAGTTTCAATAAATAGATTTTGAGAATTATTTTTTAAAAATAGTTTTCTATATTTTTGGGAACAATTTTTTTTTTTTTGGAACCTAAATATGGAAAACATAATCTTAACAAAAATATATGGATTATATACAATGGAAAAGTTTTAAAAATATTTTCCATAACTTTAATTAATTATTTAAATACTCTAAATAAAAATATAGAAACAACTCAAAAATGTCATAATACATATTAGTCTTCTGTTACCCAAATTAAAAACTATTTTCTATTTTAAAAAATAAAAATCAATTATAAAAATATTTCTCAAATAAAGCATTATTTTGTCTTGATTTCGTCCAAACGTTTCCTTGACTTTTATGAACTTTGAATGAAAATGGAGAGAATACAAACAAAAAATGAATTTTAAACAGCCGAAAAATAAATAAATAAAAAGTTTTGGCGCATACTTTTCCAAAGAATTTGAGAAATTTCAATTTTATTATTATTATTATTATTTTTTTAATGTTACAAATTAAAAGAATGAGGAAGAAAAATAAGAAGTCTCTTGTAAGTTGTAAGTATCACATCAAATCACAGTCGAATTCTAAAAAACGATTTTTTTTTTCCTTAAAAAAGTCTGTTTTGCCATGTGGCATTATATGATTGGTTAGCTGAGTCGGGTGTAAACGAAGCCGCGTACATATACAATTGGAGCCTCGAATCATCCTCAGTCGACTCTGAATACAAGAGACGAGGGAGAGAGAGTGGTTGAATTCATGGCGGCTTCGAAGCTTCAAGCTTTCTGGAACCACCCTGCAGGCCCTAAAACCAGTGAGTCAACTCGGTTTCCAACAATTTCTTCACATTCCCCCTCATATTCTCATCTTAGTTTTCCGATTCAGGTTTATATTTGTATATATTTGTGTATTTATAATGATCCGATTCAGATTCGACTAATTTGTCGGTGATGAGGTCGATTCTTTTAGGCCTTGGATTTGTGATTTCGGTTTAAATGTTTGAAAGGTGTTGTTGTTTAGTGCAACGGATGGAATATGGTTCATTAGTTTGATTCATTTCTTGGGAAATAACCATAAATTTGATTCATTTTCTTCTAAAATAACCATGAGTTTGATTCTTTTTCCTTCAAAGTAGTCTCACGCTTAAGCATCGTTTACATTTAGTATTTGCTGACATTTTAGGTGTAGGTAATTCCTAATATGAGGTGAGTGAAAGGAATGGTGTGGGTCTGTGGAAAGCTATAAGAAAGGAGTGGGATATTTTGAATAGCAAATTGGCCTTCCAAATGGGTAATGGTCAGAGAGTGAGATTCTAGAGGGACAAGTGGTGTGGAGATGAGCTACTTTTGTGAGTCCTTCTCTTCATTATTTGCTCTCTTTTTGTCTAAGGAAGCTTGGATGGCTGATGTTTGGAACCCCGAAGGTGAAGGGGGTGGTTGGACCCCTCAGTTCTCTAGGGCCTTTAATGATTGGGAGTGGGAATGTGTGAAGCTTTTTTTTGCAGAAGACTCAAACAATTAGGGTGCACGGGAATGTGGATGATAGGGTGATTTAGACAACATCCAGGTGTGGGAACTTCTCAATCAAATCTCTCTATTTTATTTTGGAGCCCGGAGACCCTCTTTTGTTCCCTAGTAGCAGTGTCTAGAGATCTTGTGTGCCACCAAAGGTGGCTTTTTTTGCTTGGGAGGCAACTTGGGGGAAAGTCTTAACTCTAGACTAGACCCAAAGGAGGGGGTTCTATTTGGCAAATTGATGTTTCCTTTGTTACTCTAAAGTAGAAACGGTCGATCACATTCTTCTTCATTGTGCAAAGTCGCGGGTTTCTTTTCCCTCTTTGGGGTGGCTTGGGTTCTCTCCTGCTTGGTTAAGGAAACTTTCTTTGGGTGGCATGGGTCCTTCGTGGGTAAAGCCCGTACAAAGGCTTGACAGGTGACCCCTTTATGTATATTTTGGACAGTGTAGAAGGAAGGGAATTTGTTAGCGTTTGACAATGGAGAGTTATTGATCCAAAGATTGAAAATTTCTTTTGTATGTAATTCGTGGTATTGGTTTAGGGTGTCTATAGATATGAGTCTTAATTTCCTTGTTAGTTTCTGTTGAGAGAGAGAGAAAGAAGAAAGACCTTGATTCTCATTAATGTAATAATCTACTTACAATTGAGAAATATATATATATACAAGGCTAAGAGTCCTACAAGGCTAAGAGTCCTAACTACCATACATGTGTCCTACCATATATGTGTCCTATATTAACAAGGAAAGGTTATACACTATAAATACATTATATTCAACACTCCCCCTCAAGCTGGAGCATATACGTCATATGCACCAAGCTTGTTACAAATATATTTAATCCTAGGACCTCTGAGAGATTTAGTGAAGATGTCAGCTAGTTGATCATTTGAATTAACAAAACTTGTAGCAACACATCCTGATGCGATCTTCTCTCTAATGAAATGACAGTCAACTTCAATATGTTTGGTCCTTTCATGAAAGACTGGATTGGATGCAATATGTAATGCGGCCTGGTTATCACATATGAGTTTCATCTGTTCATCCTTTCCAAATCTCAACTCTTGAAGAAGATGTCTCAACCATATGAGTTTACATGTTGCCAAAGCCATAGCTCGATACTCGGCTTCAGCGCTAGATCTGGCCACTACATCTTGTTTCTTACTCTTCCAAGATATTAGATTACCTCCAATAAAAACACAGTACCCTGAAGTGGAACGTCTATCTGTGGGTGAGCTAGCCCAATCTGCATCTGTGTAACCAACAACCTGAATATGACCTCTGTTCTCGTACAACACACCTTGGCCTGGTGTACTTTTGATATATCGAAGAATGCGGATTACAGCATCCCAATGGCTATCACATGGTGACTGTAGGAATTGACTAACAACACTCACAGGAAAAGAAATGTATGGACGAGTAATGGTGAGATAGTTCAATTTACCTACAAGCCGTCGATATCTCCCGGGGTCTCCTAAAGGCTCCCCCTGTCCTGGTACAAGTTTGACATTCGGATCCATAGGTGTGTCTACCGGTTTACAGTCTAACATACCGGTTTCTTCCAGGATGTCTAAAGCATACTTCCTTTGGGAAAGGACCACAGCAGAACTGGATTGAGCTATCTCAATTCCCAAGAAATACTTGAGTTTCCCCAAGTCTTTGGTCTGAAAGTGGGTAAAAAGGTGTTGCTTTAGTTTCTGAATGCCATCCTGATCACTGTCTGTAATGACGATGTCGTCCACATAAACAACCAGATAAATACACTGCCCCAAAGAGTTATGATGATAGAAAACTGAATGGTCTGCTGTACTGCGAAGCATGCCAAACTCTTGAACAACAGAACTAAAACGGTCAAACCATGCTCGAGGAGATTGTTTCAAGCCATATAGAGAACGGCGTAACCTGCATACTAAACCAGACTCCCCCTGAGCAACAAAACCAGGAGGTTGCTCCATATAAACCTCCTCGACAAGATCACCATGAAGGAAGGCATTTTTGATATCCAATTGATAAAGAGGCCAAGAACACATGGCAACCATGGAGAGAAGCAGACGGACAGAAGCAATCTTGGCAACAGGAGAGAATGTGTCACCATAATCAGAACCATAAACCTGAGTATAGCCTTTAGCAACTAAGCGGGCCTTAAGGCGATCAACCTGACCATCAGGACCAACCTTAACTGCGTAGACCCAACGACAGCCAACGGTAGATTTACCCGAGGGTAAAACAACAAGATCCCAAGTGCCATTAGAGTGCAGAGCAGCCATTTCATCCACCATTGCCTGTCGCTAGCCTGGATGGGAAAGAACTTCATGGGTGCTCTTTGGAAGAGAAACAGAGGATATAGCAGAAACAAAAGCAGAATAGGGTGAAGATAATCGATGATAACTCAAAAAATTGTAAATAGGATGAGGATTACGAGTAGAGCGAGTACCTTTCCGAACAGCAATGGGTAAGTCATTAGGAGAAGGCAGAGCCGGGGTAGGTGAAGCCGAAGGGATAGGAAGTGAGTCAGCAGGTGCCTCAGCAAAAGGGAGAGGAGCAACGACACGAGGGCGACGATGATAAACCTGAAGTGGTCGAGGAGGCATAGCATCAGGTGGGGAGACAATGGGAATAGGCAAGACTTCAGAAACAGGAAGAGACTCAGAAGTGGTGGAAAAGAATGGTGAGTCCTCAAAGAAGGTGACATCAGCGGAGATAAAGTATCGATGAGTCTCAAGGGAATAACAACGATAACCCTTCTGAAGTCTGGAGTATCCTAAGAAGAGACACTTCATGGCTTTGGTGGAAAGCTTGTTCTGTCCAGGAGTGAGAATATGAACAAAGCAAGTACAACCAAAGACACAAGGAGGAAGGAAATAAAGTGGTTGGTCAGGGAAGAGAAGGGAGTGAGGAATCTGATCATGTAAGACAGAGGAGGGCATACGATTAATCAAATAACAAGCAGTAAGAACAGCGTCCCCCCAAAAACGAAAAGGAACATTACTGTGGAGGAGGAGAGTACGAGCTGTCTCAACAAGATGTCGATTCTTGCGTTCAGCTACCCCATTTTGTTGAGGAGTATGAGCACAAGAAGACTGATGAAGAATCCCATGATGGGACATAAACGAAGTAAATGGTGCTGAAAAATATTCCCTGGCATTGTCACTGCGTAACACACGAATAGAAATATTGAACTGGGTTTGGATTTCAGCATAAAATTTCTGGAAAATAGAGAATAACTCAGCTCGATTTTTCATTAAAAATAACCAAGTACATCGAGAATAGTCATCAATGAAAGTGACAAAATACTGAAATCCTAAAGTAGACGCAGTCCGACAAGGACCCCAAACATCAGTGTGGACAAGCTCAAAAGGAGACTTTGCCCGATTATTCAAACGCTTTGGGAACGAGACACGAGTATGTTTCCCAAGCTGACATGACTCACACGGAAGCGACAATAAAGTGGAAAAACGAGGGACCATCTTCTGGAACTTGGAGAGACTAGGGTGGCCCAGACGATTGTGAATGAGGAGAGGAGCATCAGTGGAAATGCAAACTGCAGGAGATGAATCCGAGGTGAGGTGATAGAGGCCTTGAGACTCACGTCCTATGCCAATCGTCTTCCCCGTACTCCGGTCCTGCAAGGTCACAAATTTATCAGAAAAGGTAATAGAGCAATTAAGAGTACGAGTGATTTTGCTGATGGAAATAAGATTAAAAGGACATTCAGGAGTATAAAGGACAGAAGTGAGAGGTAGAGAAGGTAGAGGAAGGGCCAAACCAATACCTTTAGCCACAGTTTGAGAACCATTAGCTAAGGTAACAGTAGGTAAAGCAGAGGTAGTAGTAATAGAGGAGAAAAGATCCTTATTACCAGATAAGTGATCAGAAGCTCCAGAATCTAGAATCCAGGGTCCAAGAGAAGATGTGTGGGTAAGGCAGGCAGAGGCATTACCAGGCTGGGCAACAGAGGCAACAGAAGCCTGAGATGCGGAAGAGCTCGGAGGCTGAGGCAGCGGAGAATCAGAGGACTGGGCCACATGGGCAGTGCGAGGAGGTCGTCCATGTAACTGATAGCAACAATCGCGAGTGTGGCCAAGTTTATTGCAATAGGTGCAATGAGGACGTTGACCTCTACCTCGGGTACCACTGCGGCCTCCTCGAGAGCTAGTTTGAGAAACTAACACAGAAGAATCTGAAGTGCTATCAGATGGCAAAGTCCGAGTGGAGGAGATACGGAGGAGGCGAGCAAACACATCATCCAAGGACGGAACTGATGAACTACCAAGAATCTGATCGCGGACAGGCTCAAGATCCGGACGGAGGCCAATAAGAGTAAGAACCATGAAGAACTGGTCAAGCTGTGTTTGTTGAGCCCCAACATCAGGAGTAAGAGGCATCACAGTCAAGAACTCCTCCTTAAGAGAGACAATTTGGCCAATATAAGTAGATAGATCCAAGTCCTGTTGGCTGAGATGGACAATAGCAGAAGCCTCCTTATAAAGACGCTGGATATCATTCGTATATAATCCTTTGGCCTGAGTCCAAAATTTAAAACAAGTTTTGTAGGCCCGAAGATGAAGAAGAATCTTGGGATCAATCGATTGCCATAATACACTACATAACTGTGCATCTATCTTCCTCCACCGTACGCGGTCAACCTCAGGGATATCTGCCTCCTATGTAATCAAGTGATCCTCATATCCTTGACCCATAAACCAAAGTTCAACAGAGGCAGACCAGGAAAGATAATTGTCACTGCCAACCAATTTCTTCGAAGTAATCATAGGAGATCCAGATATAACAGCGGAAAAAATGGAATTTTAGTAGTCATATCTACTTATCTGGAGAATGAAGTATGTTTGGATCGAAGAGAGCCCTAATACGGCTTCAGATTGCGGCGTGTCACCACCGAAAAAGGGAGACGGCCTCAGATTGCGGCGTGGTACCACTAGAAAGGTAGAAGAACACTTCCCAAGGCATGGTACCACTAGAAAGGTAGAAGAACACTTCCCAAGGCACGTGCAGGGATTGGAGTGGAGAAAAAGTAGTCGGAGCTTCGCCGGAAAGACTGTTTGGAGGGCCGACAGAGACAAAAATCCCCAAAAGAGGTACGTGCAGGGCTCGGATGGGAGAACCAGGGAGGTAGGGAGGCTGGTCGGCGTCAGGCCAAGCTGGAGGAGGAGGCGCGTTGCCGGAAAATGCCTCACGCGCCGGCGCGTGAGATGCAGCCGCCGGCCGGAAAATTGCGCGTGGACGGCGCGTGGAGGCTCTTTTGGTGCCGGTGCCTTCACAAAAGTTGGAGATCTCCTCCAGACGCTCCTTCTGGTATGGTCGGTGTCGGAAAAATACGTCGCCGGAAAAGTTCGCCGGCGGTGAGTGGTTTCTGTCAACGATCCGAATGACCGGAAAGTATTGGGAGATGGGGAAGGTGACCGGAATGAAACACGGTCACCGGAAGGTTTCCCGGAGTTGATGACACGGGAAACAGGAAAGAATTAGGTTTTCTTCCTTGGCTCTGATACCATGTTGAGAGAGAGAGAAAGAAGAAAGACCTTGATTCTCATTAATGTAATAATCTACTTACAATTGAGAAATATATATATATACAAGGCTAAGAGTCCTACAAGGCTAAGAGTCCTAACTACCATACATGTGTCCTACCATATATGTGTCCTATATTAACAAGGAAAGGTTATACACTATAAATACATTATATTCAACAGTTTCATTGATTGGTTAGGTTCAAAGTAAGGACATGTGATGTTTTTGCTTCTTTCCCTTTCCCTCTAGAGTGAGCCTTTAGGCTTTTGTCGTATACTTCCTGTATACTTGGGGGTGCTGTTTTTGGCGTCTCTTTTTTCTATATGTACTATTTCTCTTTACCTATCAAAATATATATATATAATATGAGATTAGGGTTGTGGAGAAGAATATGGATATTGCAATTCATGAGAAATTTTTTACTGTGGAGTAGGTGGAAGCATATTAGAAAACCACATACAATTAGTGGGACCTTGTGTTTATTGAGTTGGTTGTCTTCTAACATATGGGGGAACTGATCTGTGTTGAGTCAAGGGCTTACATTCATAGTGGAATGAGAGCCATCTTTTATTTTAAATAGGAAAAATGAGAATGACACAAAAAAAAATGCATAATATGCATTTTTCACAAACTGTTTTTTAAAAATGTCCTGAAAATGGCTGATGTTTACAAAATGTTAGAAGGTTTTCACATTTTTAAAACAACCACTTCAACTGTTGAAAATGATTCAAAAATGAATATTGTTCTAATAAAAATATGTTGTTACTCCGTTATTTTCATTTCCACCACCAAAATCCTTGCCCTCCATCCGTTTGTTGAGAGAATGAGGGAGGGGAAAGATACTTTCAAAAGGGCATCTCTTTTTGAGCATTTTAATTTCCATTCCCATTCCCGTTTTTCCAAAGAACCTAAGGAGGTTTAAAGAACATTCAAATGGGAATCTTAGAAATTATCATAAGAAGCTAGTAATAGCGTCCATTTAGGACAATACAGGGTAAAGTCAGGTAAAATGGTTTGATCATGTCCATTCGATAGAGACTATTGCATTCCTCTGTAAGGAGTGATATGGTTCAAATAGAAGCAGGCCGATGAGCTGTGAGAAAAGCTCTTTTATTTTATTTTATATTTTTAAAACTGCTCATGGCCCAAAACCAAATAGAATTATGAAAATAGTTTGTTTTACTGATTCAAAATCCTCTACTAGTTTAAGGATTTGTTTAGTTGATTCTATTTTTGTTTTCATTTTCTTTTATATTGTTCTGATCATTTTAAGAAGAACCATATATATTGATTGCAGAGCAAATTGGTGGTATTATAGTGAAAGGGCCTTGGGATTACTTGAACTTCTAGACGCCTCTTTGAGACAACCAATCATAGTTCTTATAAGTACCCCTCAGAGTAATGAGTTCGATTGATGCATGGCATACAATCACTCTTCAATTTAGATATATATAATATGCTACTATTTGATATCCGAGCTAAAACTGTTCAGATGTCATTGCATGTGTAATTAAACTTTTGTCTTGTTGCAGTCCATTTTTGGGCCCCAACTTTTAAGTGGGGCATCAGCATAGCCAATGTTGCTGACTTCACTAAGCCACCTGAGAAACTCTCATATCCTCAGCAAATAGGTATGTTAGATACAGACACAAACACATAAGCACATGTATATTTATACAAGTACTTGTGTGCAATTAAATTTAAGTTATTTTTATGTATTGTTTAGCGAACCTTTCGTTTTACATTTTAAGTTGTGTTTTTTCTTACTCTTTCATATGCTGTTCAGCTGTTACATGCACTGGAGTTATCTGGACACGCTATAGTACTGTAATCACTCCGGTAAGCTTGCTAATTGATAATGTCTTGGCTTTTGGATTTCTACAAAAGCATGAGCTTATATCTGTGACATTCTTTTCTAGAGTCTAACTTATCAGCTGCAAGAGATTTTCATTAGCATTCGTCATCTCCCATCACATGGTGTAACACATTAGAGAATTATTTCTTCTGTATGATAGCATACTTTGCTTGTTTCTTAATTGAACTTTTAGGCCATTTCTGGTATGCTAGATAAGTTGTTTGGATAGAATAAGGTGGGACAGAATATAAATATCCTGGGATGCTACCTCCCATTGCATATTATATCTTTTGCTTATGTTTGGCTCATCACTAGGAGTGGAAAACAATATCTCAAACTTGGTGTTTGATATTTTAAAAACTAAAACATAACATATATTTCATTCTAATGTTTAGTATTTTGAAAAAAAATATGAAGCCTCTCCTAATTACTAATTAAAATGTTAAAATTTTATATAATATCAATATTATATTATGTTATTGGCTGCTTAGCCATTTTGGAAGAAACTTCATGCAAACAAAAGTGCTTGAGGAAGGGAATACTACATGAAGTTTTTCCATTGTATGACTAATGCTCATAGAAGGAGAAATTTCATTGGGAGATTAAAGGTGAATGAGTAGTGGTTGGCTGAGGAAGCACATCCGAAGGTGAGAATTTCTTCATTGTTCTAATTCTCTGTTTGAGAATTCCCAGATCAGAAGACCTAATGTAGGAGTCCTCTTCAAGTGCATTGACAACATGGATTGAGAAGGGTTGGAGGCTTCTTTTGTAGAGGAGGAGGTGAATGCTAACATGGGGGGTGAAAAAGTGATAAAGCACCTAGAACTGATGAGTTTTCATTGGCTTTTGGACAATTCTATTGGTCTACAATGAGAGAAGAGGTAATGGAGTTCTTTAAGGAATTCTATTTAAATTGGATTATCGATCATAGCCTCAATGCTATCTTTGTAGTCTTATTCCTAGAAGGGGTGGAATGGAGGACATTTAGAATTTTAGGTTGATTAGTCTGCTAGGGGATTCCATAAGCTTTTGGCAAAAGGCTTGTCTAATAGATTGGGAAGGCGGTGTTGGCTTCCTCGAATGCATTTGTGAGGGGCAAACAGATCTTGAATGCAGTTTTGACTGCTAATGAGGCTATAGGCTCTAGGGAAAAAAACCTTTAGGGTGGGATTAGCATACAAACTGGACATAGAAAAACTTATGATCACATGAATTTGAATTTCCAATGAAAAAGGCAGTTTCAAGCAAAATTGGTTGAGATGGATGCACTTCCGGATACCTACAGTGAGATTTTCAGTATTGGTTAGTGGCACCACCACAGAGTTTTTCTAGAGTTAAGAGGCTTGTGGCAGGGTGATTCTCTTTCCCCTTAGCTTTTTGCGTTGGTTGTGGAAGCTCTTAGTGGTTTCATTTCAAAGCAAGGGAAGGGGATTACAAAAGTGGTTTTAAGGTGACTGAGGGAGGGGGATTGAGGATGGAAGTCTCTGATCCACTATTTGTAGATGATACACTACTATTCTGTGGGACAAATCAACATATGAGGTACTGAAAATGGATGCTAAATATGTTTTAAGCTTGTGTCAGGTCTGAAAATCAATTTACAAAACAGTGAATTGATTCACATTGGCTAGGTGTTGGAGATTGATTGATTGGTCTTTTATTTGGGTGTTGGGTTGGTTGCTTCCTTTTACATACCTTGGTTTGCCTTTGGGAGTGCATCATAGATCTAATGGTGTGTGTGGAGAAACAATTTAAAAGATTAGTGTTGAAAGAAGCGATATTTTTTGAAGGGTGGGGGGGGATTAACCTTTATCAAGAGCATACTTTCGAGCCTTCTAATTTATTTCAGATGCTGCTAACATATTTCTTTTCATTTGCCTAGGAAAAAAGTTGACTTCCTCCTGTTATCAACAGCTCTAAAATGCTAAATTGAATATCTCCTGCTGATTTGCTCTACTTTTCTCTATTTTACAAATGTTTTCCAACTTAGTTACCATTGCAAAATTCACATCCAGTTTTCCAGAAACATCTTATAACACCTGGTGTTTTGGAACTTTTTGTAATGATTTAAATGAGCTTCTAACTAACTTTGAGAAGTGCATCTAGGCAAATTGAGCTTAGCTCAAGTTGGCATGCCAAATCTGAGAAAATCTCGAGTCAACCTTTAACACTCCTCCTGGACAACCTAACTGAACCCAAACATTTTAGAATACTGCTTGTCCCAGTTAAACCCTTGATCTTTCATTGATGAAAAAAAATAATGCAAGAATCTTCAGTTCTACAACAATTGGCATTCTGTTTCTGCTTTTGGTGAATGTAGTTTCATCTTAGTATATGATGTTGCATATAAAAAAAAAATCTGTATATGATGTCATTAAGCATCTTATATACATATATATATATTCTATTTTGATTTATCTGGGATTAATTCCACCTTTTACTAATGAGGAACCAACAGATCTTCCTTTTGTATGGAGCACGCTCCAGTGGTTTTGATGCCTTCTATGGCTTTTAGTAAATTTTCCTAGACCCAATTTATGAACTTGTACATGTGTTCCACTTTCTAGAAGCATATGTAGAAGAAGCTTGTGTATCACCAACAGACAACTCACTTGTTAGGGAAGGCTTTGGACAATTGGGTGCTAGAGAAAGGTTAGCAGACACTGGTGGGAGTCCCTAACACTCCTCACACCCTCACATACAGTCACATGGACACACATTCACCCTGTTACTGCAGATACAGAACAAGAAAAATGAAGAAGTTAGGTTGTAATCTTTTGCCATTTGCTTTTTGTCTTTATGGAAGAAGAATATTCTCCTTGCTTTGTATCTTTGCGGAGGAAGAATATTTTCTCTTGCTTTCACTGCTTGTTTCTGCTCAATTGAATTTGTCCGGGAACATTGCCTGTATCCGACATTTATTTTTGGTCATTTTTCTTATTGGTTTGCAGAAAAACTGGAATCTTTTTAGCGTAAATGTTGCCATGGCTGGGACAGGGATCTATCAACTTTCACGCAAAATCAAGTAAGTCGTCTGAAATCCACTGTCATGCAGTTTTGAGCTTTTCATCATTTACAATTATACCCAAGTAATCTCTTCCTTGGTTTCAGACATGACTACTTCCCGGAGCCAGAAGCTGCTGTTGCTGAAGAATGATGACTGCGAAAAACAAACAATGACGAAAATGTTCCAGACTTCCTTCTCTGCGTCCTTATCACTATTATTTTTTAGACCATGTTGTTATTGCAAATTGAAAATGTGATCAATGATCCTAACTCGTGGGGTTTTGGTTGGTTGGTTGCTTTTGTAAGGTTTGTTGAGTCCATAACTGCAGATTCGTATTGTCATTATGCTTTCAAACCTCTAATAATTGTTGGGCATGCATCAAAACAGGTAAATTTTTGTTCAAATGCTTGTGAATGAATCTGCCAAATGAAAAAAGTCAAAAAGCTACTAGTGACACCATCACTTCTACACTTGAGAAAAAAAAAAATATATCATTTTGCATTTAATATATACTAATCATTTTTAGAGATCCCCCACTACGTAAACGGGTGATAAAAGGAATCCTAACTAATAGAAATTAAATTTATAGTTTACTCTAAAATAACAAATGCTCCAGTGAAAGCTAGAGCCCGAGTAATATTTAGAGTCCTTTGTCAATGCTTCTAGAAAATGTTTTTAGTCTAAAATATGTTTTTGTTTTAAAGTTAGATGTTTGGTAAAATTTAGAAAATATTTTTAAAAATCTGAAAAATGAGTTATAATGTTAGAAAATTATTTATAGTGTTTTCTAAAGTACTTTGTGATTCTTCTAAAAACATTTGAAGAGAAGCCATTTTTATTAAAATACTTATAAGTAAAAATACTATCAAAACACACTCTTACAGTGTATTTCATTATTTTGACAGTATTCCTTTTTAAAGTATTTTAAGTCGAAGTATTTTCTTTGCAAACATTTTTAGGAGAATGATCTATCAATGTGATTTTTTTTAGTATTATAAGTGATTTTTCAGATTTTTAAAAATATTTTTAACTTAGAAAGTGTTTTTGAAAAAATATCAATTGTTTGATAAAATATAAAAAACACTTTTAAAAATTTGAAAAATCATTATAGTGTTTTCTAAATAAACACTTTATAGGTTATTCTTCTAAAAATATTTCTTCAGCTAAAAACAAGTAAAAAACTTTCAAACGCACTTTTAATTCTTTTTTTTAAACATTTGTTATATATATATATATATATATATATATATATATATTAACATCTTATTTATGGATGAAAATTTCAAAATTTTCAAAAGATAATGTGTAATAAATAATAAATAGATAAATAGTTTTATTTTTTGCTTGGCCTTAAGAGCAGGTTGTTTCACTTTGTATTTAGATGTATTTTTTTAGAACCTTAAACCTTGAATCCACACCAAATTTTCCTTTTTCAGGATAATCTCCCAAAAGATAGTTATTACTTATTATTGTAAACCTTTTATTAAATTAATTATTTAGAATTAGTGAAATTATTTATGCGTACACAAACATTTTTTTAATAAAATATTTCAAAATGTACTATAAATATTCAGTTTCCACACCAATTTTCTCCATTTTTTAAAATGTATTATTTTGGAAGAAAACTCACAGTTTCCTGATCAGTTCCAGCCATACTCATAGTCTCCATGGCTCGAAGCTTTGTTCTATGGCTTCATGGGTTGGATGACTCTGGCCCTGCCAACGAACACATCAAAGCCCTCTTCACTTCATCTGAGTTCAGAAACACTGTCTGGTCCTTCCCTTCTGCTCCTTCCATCCCAGTCACCTGCAATAGTAAGCTTTCCTGGATTTTTTTTTTTTTGGTTGGAATCTGTTAATGGATTCATTTTGATGATTATGGTGAATTATTCATATGGGTATTGATTAGGAATTGTGATTAAGGGTTTTGAGACATGGGTTTGAATCGTTTGATTAGTATGATGTTTATGGGTTTCACATTTTGATAATTTAATCCAGTCTGTTTCAGTTAGGAAATTTAGAGTCTTTTGGTTGGTGTAACTTGTCTTTGTTTGTTGAGGATAATTGTTAAAAAAATCATAGAACAAGGTGATCTTGATTATGGACAATTAATTTTCCGGGGTATGAAGTCAGATGTTGCCTTATGGCCAGGGGAATGTGGGATATGCTCGATGGCATTGTAAAGTATTGGTTGGGATTCGATTCGGAATGGAGCGGTCAGTTTTTGCTGTCCAATTTTGGATTATGATTAGAAGGATACTAGAAAGAGAGTGTTGGCTGAGTCATGAGTGTAGATAGCAAGGAGAAATGGGAATGAAGCAAAAAAAAAGGTTTAAATATGTGTTAGCAGTTAAAATGCATAGAATTCGATTTTATTTTTAAATATAGGAGGTTCATATATGAAAAGCAGTAAGAAATGGGGCTGCCAATGACCTAAATGATATCGGTTTGATGCCTCACTTCATTGAATTAGATATAGGACCTCATGCTGGTTGACTTATTCAGTTAGAAAATATTATCAGAATCCTATAGCATTGTAATTGAAAATATAGCCACATGATCCTCCATGGTAAAATATTTGGAAGAGACTGTCCCAAAGCTGAAGACATCGTTGAAAAGATAGCATCTATTTTACTCTCTTTTCCTTTTTTAAACTTTTTCTCTAGCTCTCTTTCAGAACCTATTCTCCTTGCTTTTGCAAGGAATCAATTTCCCTGTTTTGCAGATAAATGGTAGTGTAAAGGCTTCAAGGGCCATCCTGCATTAGCATGTCATGGGCCTATTTACTTGTCCTGAGAATGAGAATCGTATTCTGAATTTGGTTGTCATATAAAGCCATGCTGTGTACTAATTAGCTTCTCCTTGTAGATGGTGCCATCACACCTTCATGGTTTGACATTCATGAGATACCTGTGACAACTGTAAGTTATGCATCTATTTCTTTAGCATATTTCATTGCCTGGACTCTTTCTTGTTTGAATTTCATGTCCTCCTGTTATAAAATGACATTTATAACTGATTAAATTGAGCTATCAAATATTCGAATATAAGAGTTTAGTGCTGGACTCTTGTTTGGAATTGTCAATTCTTCAGGAAATGGTATATCCATTTAAAGTAGTGCCACTTAAGTTTTATTTGTAGTGATGGAAATTAACTTTGTAGAGTATGACATGTTGCTTAGTAGCTTTTGCATAAGCCTGCCTATCTTGTTTTGCTTTGAGATGTTTTGGCATTTTTCTTGTGATTAATTACCGATTTGTGGGTCTTAATATTTATACATGCATGCTCGAGTGATCTAAGACCTTGGTAGAACTAGCACTTAGCTACAAATTGTGGTTCAGTTAGTGTTCTGTTTCTAAAATACCTTTATCTTCTGACAAAACATCATGCAATGAATCATCCAAGACATAAAAACTTTGATGTTCTAACAATTATGACTACAACATTGGATTCATTGTTTGTCCTCTTCTATTTACTTTCTACTGAGGCCACTTAAATCTTTCCCTTTTTTGAAGTTTGAATATCTAAATTCTTTATGGGTGGGATTCACAGCACCCTAGCCATGCTTGTGGTGCTGAAGTTTTTATCATTATTTAAATTGTCTGATCATGAATTCCCCAACACTAAAGTTCGTCACGTGATGATTGTAACCATATTTTCTTGTTTGTGGTACCATGGACAGTATCATGTGCTGGCAAGTAATAAGAAAAATGGTCAACTTGTATTTACGAAATCTAACTTCACACTCAGGCTTTCCATTTTCTTGTTATGCATGCCACCACTTGATCCTAGTGCTGTTGGTCATGGAAATGTTGTTCTTCTTTCCTGTCAGGAATAGGACTAGGGCTAAGTGATCCACCCTGCTCTGTATTATTATTATTCCAACTATGATTATTGTCATGATTTTTGCTAACATGCATCAGGATTCTACTAAAGATGAAAATGGCGTGCTCAAAGCAGTTAAGCATGTGCATGCAATGCTAGACAAGGAGCTTGCTGCAGGCACAAATCCTAATAATGTATTTGTATGTGGAGAGAGTCAAGGAGGTCTCTCTCTCCTCTCTCTCTCTCTCCCCCCCCTAGTTCTCAATAATTGATAAATATAAAAAGCACCGTTTGATCATTGGTTTTCATTCCAGCTGGTAATTATTAAATGGTAACGAGTTTACAGGTGCTTTGACCTTAGCAAGTGTTTTGCTATACCCAATAACTCTAGGAGGAGGTGCAATCTTTAGTGGATGGGTTCCTTTTAATTCGTCTATAATAGAACAAATCCCACCAGGGTCAAAGAAGGTGCCTTTTCTAATTCACTAATTATATCCAGTTATAGCTGCATAAGTACTTTTTCTGGATTTTAGATTCGATGAATATATGATCCTCTATTATTGTTTTTTTCTCTTTCTTTCTGGCTTACCTTGGCATCTCCATGCATAAGATGTCAAATGCTAAATGTGTAGACTGATGATCAATCAACATCCTGTTAGTTAGGGCGCAAATAGAAGGAAAAATTTACTAATTATTGTCCAACTGGGAACATCTACTTCTGGAACCAACTATAAGCCTCAAGTTCTAATTCAATTTCATATTTTATTCTTTTGCCAATATTTGATCATCAATGTGATTACAAAGCCTAGTAAAAATTCTTCTTCTTGTGTGTGTTTGTAAATGAAGGGAAAAATCACATAAACTATCGACTGTTGGTTGGTTGTTAAATTCCTTCCCCTTCAACCAAAAAGCCAAGTACAAAAGAGTTATGATTGAGATACTATCTGGATCTCATGGTAGGCAAAAGAAGGAGCCAAACTGATTAAAATGCTGCTACCTGGTTTGAAATAGGAAAGTAATAGATATGTTTCTCATTCTCTACTGAGAATGTACTTGTCATTTAGGTATACTTCTTTGTTGCTGTGAAGTTGATGACTGGTTTAACATGCTGGGGTCTGGTTGTACATGCAGACGCCCATTCTGTGGTTGCATGGTATGGCTGACAGAACAGTATTGTTTGAAACCGGACAAGCAGGTCAGCATTTCCTTGAAGAAGCTGGTGTAAGTTGCGAGTTTAAGGTAATATATGTCTCGTTCTTTCAGACCCCTCATCTTATTGATATAAAGCTCCTAAAAATACTGATCAGTTGTTCATCGTCAGTCTTATCCTGATCTTGGCCATTCGATAAGCAATGAGGGGTTGCAAGACCTAGAGTCATGGATCATCACTCATCTTCAGAGGTCTTTGTAGTGGTTCTAGTACAATGGGATTGCCATCTGTGCTTGGTGTTTATGCTCTTATTTAATCATCACACGCAAAAGGGTTTGTAGAGGTTTGTGGACTTGCTGAACATTGCTTTGTTTCTTCCTTTTTTATAGATACTCCAGGTCTGTTTGGTAAACGTTTTCAAAAACAGTTCTAAAAAACAGTTTTTGAAAACTGTTCTTTGTTGGGAACTTGAAATGTTTTTAATCCATTTTCTATATTTTTAAATATGTTTTAAAAACATCTTTTATATGTAGTGTTTTATATTTAATCATCTATATATAATTATTTTTTTAAATAACTCTTAGAAAACAACTAAAAATAACTAAAAAATGTTATATGAAAATACTTTATTTTCTATTTTTAAGAACGAAAAACTTTTTTATGTTTTTTTATTGTCAAATGTGTTTTTTCCTTTTTTTGTTTTGAACAAGAGAAAATTATTTTCGAAAACAGTTACCAAACAAGGCATAAGTTTCTTACAACTGCACCATCCAATTTACATTTGCATCTAGAGACTTGAATGTGCTGAACTCAAATACAATTCTTTGTTTTGTTTTCTGCAGGATGGAAAGAGAATGGAATTGGATATGGTCTGCAGCCCAACTCCTTTGAAAACCTGTAAATGGAGATTTTAGAATTGTAGGATGAAACTTTTATTTTGATTCCAGACAGAAGCTATGCCCAACATTCATATTGATTTCTTCAATCGAAATAGCTGGATTGATTTGTTTGCATCTGAAAGGCTGATTGCGTGGACCTGTGATAGATACTGTATTGCTTTGATTTCATCATCCTATACATTTAGATGCGTTTTAAAGTTGTGAGAGCCAATATAGATACTGTTTTTCCCTAATTCAGTCCAAGGCTCTTTCGTTGAGCCAGAACTTCTTGGTGCATTTGAGATGCTTTAGGCAAGGTCTATATTGAATTATTTGGATGCTGATATTGGTACTTTTCAAGCAGATTTTTTTATAGAATCTCCCCATATTTTCAATTTCTTTAAAGGGTCATTTTTAAACAAGGAGTATGATAGCTTGAGAGCTAGGGTGACTTCTTATACAATATTTGTTCACTTATGATAAGATTAGAGAGAGTTTGGGATATGATTTTAAGAAGGTTTAAGTGTGTTTTTCTTATAAAAAATAGATATTTAGCAAAGTTTTAAAAATTTAGAGAATTATTTAAAGTGATTTTTGGATTAGTAATGTGTATGTGGGTTATTTTATTTTATTTTTTATTTTTTAAATCATCTTCACATTTCAATATCATTTATTTATTTATTTAAGTATTTTTTCAATATCAAAATTGTTCTTATTTCTAATATAAAAAAATTGAAGTAACAAAAGTGATTACTTCTATTTCTTAAACATTGATTTGATGTTGGGCTGAGCTCTATGAGTTGGGCCAACCCACAAGTCAGCCCAACAAACATCTCTGAGGACACCCCTGTTATTTTGAAAGAATTGAGGGGTAAAATGAGTCATTTCACCACCTCTTCCCCAAATTGCTGGTAAGAGAGCCACCATGGAAGAACAGCGATGGACGTTATAACAGTGTCAACAAAGCCAATAGCTCTCCTTACAATCACCTTAGGTAGCACCATTTTCTTCATACTTCTCCTCCAGCCGCATAAATTTTCTCCAAAGCCAGACTCCATGGCTCGAAGCTTTGTTTTGTGGCTTCATGGGTTGGGTGACTCAGGCCCTGCCAATGAACCCATCAAGACCCTCTTCACTTCCCCTGAGTTCAGAAACACTATATGGAAATTCCCTTCTGCTCCTTCAAACCCAGTCACCTGCAATTGTGAGTCTTTCTGGGTTTTTATTTTATTTTTGGGTGTTTGATTCTGTGAATGGTTTTGTTTTGATGATCAGAGTGAAATCATTGATATGGGTATGGCTCTGGGCGGTTTTCTTGAGGGTTTTGGGAATTTTTTGAGGTCGGATTGATTAGTGGGATTTATTCAATTGAGAAATTCAACGTTTGGGTTTGATTGTTGAAAATGAGTGTTGAATTATAGAACAAGTTTGCATGATTGTGGGTAACTTGCTTTTGAATGAGACTGAATCAGATGTTGCCTCATGTCCAGTATGATCTATTCAAAGGCACCGGGAAGTACTGGTTGGAATGCTTGAAATTTCAGTTAGGAGTAAATGGGTGGTGAAGTAGAGAAACAAAGGCCATAATTCGACCACTTTACTGAAGGTCCAGTTTTGGATATATTATTAGAAGGATGATGGAAAGCGGGGTTTCAATAGGACTGCCAATGACCATGTGATATCAGCTCAGTTCATTTCATTAGAAGTCACAAGTTGAAAGAATTAATCACAAACCTTTTATTTAGTTTCTGTTGATGGCACTCTTATCTAGAGGTAGAATTAATCAATTCTGTGATTTTGTTTCTATCATTTTTGTAGCCTTTTCCTCCAAAATTGTGTATTTCTTTAAGTTTCCATCTTCTAGATGCGTTAGTTTATTATCTGAGTGTCCCATTCCTCATAAAACATGATTGCAATTCCTGTAACGGAAGCCCTCCTCATTTGCCTTAGTCTTTTTTCCATTTGAGTGGCAAACATCCAAGTGTTTTCCATTGTGTTTCATGAATAAGCAAACAAGGTGATGTAGTGATGGATTGCCAAGATGGGTGTTTAAATGGTGAAGGAAAATTAGAATACGAAAAACAAAGAAAGAAAAAAAGAGAGATTCTTTTATATTATATATGTTCTGCTACTATTTTTTATTTATTAGGAAATAAGATTATTTCTTGGTGTTGGTTTTGACTTTTATTTGTTATTATCAGGACCTTATTATCTTATGGATGTGTCAAGCCCTTTAGCAGTTTGGGTTTTTTTTGGTATTTTTGTGGTCTATATAAAGGATATTTTCTGAGACTTGGTTTTGAGTAATATTTCATTAAAAAAAATTTCTCTGGCTTCCATCCATTTTTTTGGCCTATTATTAGAGGATGATTGTAATTGAGTGGTGTCGACCAGTAGATGCATATCTATTGTCTGTACTGTATCATTTGGTATCGGTTGATAGACCTCAAATAATGGACTAAGAGCATCAATGCACTACATCAATATGGTATCAAAGCCAAGTTTGAGAAGTCATGAATTCAAGAAGTGTGTTGGAACTGGTGGAAATTTCATGGTGATCGAATTCAGAACTGCATGCATAATAATAAGTTTTCTATTACCATTCAGTTGAATATGTTATTGGAATTCTACAATAATGCAATTGAAAATAAAGTATCAGAACTCTATTGAAAAAAATGAGATCTGGGAATATGCAGTCTTGAAGTAGATGAAATTGGAGGCAAAGATGACAGTTATTTCTCTTGTTTTTTGGGATCTTTTCTTTAGCTCTTCAACTCTATTCTCCTTGCTTTTGCTAAGATCCCACTACATTCTTTTGCAAGAAAAGCCAGTAACATAAAGGATTCAAAGGCTGTCCTGCATTAGCATGTCATAGGTCAAAATGTTTGACTTCTTGTGATTATGATTTCTTGATTTTCTTGTCATATAAAGTGAGGCAGTTACTAATTTTCTTTGCCTTGTAGATGGTTCTGTCATGCCTTCCTGGTTTGACATTCATGAGATACCTGTGACAGCTGTAAGTCCTGCTTCAATTCTTCTCATATTTCATTGCTTTAAAATTTTCTCATTTGAATTTCACATCCCTCTGCTATCTGATGACGTTTTTAACTGCTCCTTTATGATGTCTCAGCCTTTTCTTTTGATTCTCTCTCTCTTGTTCAAAATTTGAGTATCTTAGATTCTTTACTGTAGTACACATTTTTTTTTTTTTTGCCTTCTTCAGTTACATTTTTTGTTGTGAACATGCATCAGGATTCTCCAAAAGATGAAAATGGTGTACTTAAAGCAGTTCAGAATGTGCATGCAATGATAGATAAGGAGCTAGCTGCAGGCACAAATCCTAAAAACATATTTGTATGTGGATTCAGTCAAGGAGGTGTTTTTCTCGTTCTCTCTTTTGTTCCATCTCTATCTCTTAACATATTTAAAACCATTGTTTTTCATTCTAGGTTCACATACCGACTGGTAACATGCGAATTATAATGCGTTTACAGGTGCCTTGACCTTGGCAAGTGTTTTGCTATACCCAAGAACTCTAGGAGGAGGTGCTGTCTTTAGTGGATGGGTTCCTTTTAATTCAACCATGATAGAACGAATGCCAGCGGACGCCAAGAAGGTACTTCCTAATACTCCAAGGTTTTATCCTTTTTTTTTGGTACATTGAGTTGCCTTTTTGTCTCTGTTAATCTGAAATTATTGATTGTTGTCCAACTAGTAACATCTATCCCTCGAACTAACTCTCAACCAAATTTATTTTTACATTTTATAAATACTTTATGTTGTGTTTGAAGTTTTTGCATGATCTAAGGATCTGTTTGTGAACAAAATGCAGACACCTATTTTGTGGTCACATGGTATGGTTGACAGAACAGTATTGTTTGAAGCTGGACAAGCAGGTCCTCCTTTCCTTGAACAAGCTGGTGTAAGTTGCGAGTTTAAGGTAATATATGCCTCACTTCAGTTGTCTCAAACCCCTCCCCCTATTCATTAAGTACAACTCAGAATAAATTGGTTGGTTGTTTATTTTCAGGCTTATCCTGGTCTGGCTCATTCCATAAGCAATGAGGAATTGCGGTACCTAGAATCATGGATCAAAACTCGACTTCAGAGTTCTTCGTAGAGGTTTGTCTAGAATGACATTGCTGTCTACTGTTATCAAAGCTCCTTGTGTTTGAGCTGTTATTGGATGATTAATATGGATGAGACTTGATTTATCACATATTCTTATGGTATACATAACTCTGGAAGGAGGGAGGCCTTTCTTTTAGCTTTTTCAACTTTTGCCCAGTTGTAATTTAGCATTATCATGAACTTTCTGCAAACACACAATTATACTTTTGCTCATGCAGGAAGCAAATACTCTTTCCCCCAACAATCTTTGTGCTTTGGCTAATGTAAGAAGCACCCTTTTTATTCTATTGCTCTGGGTCACTTGTAAGATTTAAGAGATTCCCTCTCTTTGGTGGTGCATCCATCAACTAATTGACAGAATTTGAAGTAATTATTTTTTTCATAGGGAAATGAGAAAATATATTAAAAACGCCTAAGAGGAGGTGTGCCAAAGTACACACAATATATATATATATAATATATGCCTAGTCTAGGTGGGACTGCTGAATATATTTAAAAGACCTCTTGTTCCTTTCCTTTTAAAGAGTCTAAAACAAGCACAAGGGTGTGGTTGTGGCCTTAAGAATATTTTCTATTTCTTCTCCACAGAAGAGCCATGCCA